>NC_143031.1:20150000-20335000 GCF_057628025.1 Oncorhynchus mykiss
AATGCAGCGCGGCAAATCCAAATAAAATGATATAAAAATCAAACTTTCATTAAATCACACATGTAAGATACTAAATTAAAGCTACACTCGTTGTGAATCCAGCCAACATGTCAGATTTAAAAAGGCTTTTCGGCGAAAGCATTAGAAGCTATTATCTGATGATAGCACAACAGTAAACAAAGAGAGTAGCATATTTCAACCCTGCAGGCTCTACACAGAACGTAGAAATAAAATATAAATCATGCCTTACCTTTGAAGAGCTTCTTTTGTTGGCACTCCAATATGTCCCATAAACATCAGAAATGGTCCTTTTGTTCGATTAATTCCGTCCATATATATACAAAATGTCAATTTATTTGGCGTTTGATCCAGAAAAAAACAGCTTCCAAATTGCACAACGTCACTACAAAATATCTCAAAAGTTGCCTGTAAACTTTGCCAAAACATTTCAAACTACTTTTGTAATACAACTTTAGGTATTTTTAAACGTTAATAATCGATCAAATTGAAGACGGGTCTATCTGTTTTCAACAGAGGATGAGAGGACACTAACGCTACTTTTCAATTCTTGCGCAACTCTCAACAGTGTTACCCATTTCCTAGATGGCCGTACTTCTTCTTTGCACAAAGGAATAACCTCAACCAAATTCCAAAGACTGGTGACATCCAGTGGAAGCGGTAGAAACTGAAAACAAGAGCCTAAGAAATATCGTTTCCCAATGAGACCTCACTGAACAGACAGAGACCAAAAAAAAAAATATCATATGGTTAGTCCTCTGGGTTTTGCCTGCTACATAAGTTCTGTTATACTCACAGACATGATTCAAACAGTTTTAGAAACTTCAGAGTGTTTTCTATCCAGATATACTAATAATATGCATATCTTATATTCTTGGCATGAGTAGCAGGAAGTTGAAATTGGGCCTGCTATTTATCCAAAAGTGAAAATGCTGCCCCCTATACCTTAAGAGGTTTTAAGAACGCTATCAACAAGGCAGGTCCTACAGGCCATAGTTTTGGCGCACCTGGACTACTGTCCATCGTGTGGTGTCACAAAGAGGGACTTAGGAAAATTACAATTGGCCCAGATCAATGCAGCAGGGCTGGCCCTTAAATGTACATGGAGAGCTAACATATTAATAATATGCATGTCAGTCTCCCCTGGCTCAAAGCAGAGGAGAAATTGAATTCATCACTACTTGTATTTGAGAAAAGTATTAACATGTTGAATGCACCGAGTTGTCTGTTTAAACTACTACCACACAGCTCAGACACCCATATATACCCCACAAGACATGCCACCAGTCTCTTCACAGTCCCCAAGTCTAGAACAGATTATGGGAGGTGTACAGTACTACTTAGAGCCATGACTACATGGCACTCTATTCCACATCAAGTAACTCATGCAAACACTAAAAACAGATAGAAAATACACCTTATGGAACAGCGGGGACTGTGAAGAGACAATTACACAGGCACAGACACACGCATACACACACACATGATAACATACGCACTATGCATACACGTACATATTGATTTTGTGGTAGATATGTGGGGATAGAGTCATGGCCTGAGGGCACACACGTAATGTGGCAGCAACTACTCTTCCTGGGGTCCAGCAAAATTAAGGCAGTTATATAAATGTTTTAAAACATTAAAATACATTTCCCAACAGATTTCCCAACACATTAAGTGTGTGCCCTCAGGCCACTACTCTGCTACCACAAATTGGGATCCATAATAAATACAAATACAATATTGTCACTGAGAAATTAAATGCTCAAGAAGCTCCCCATTTTTTAATTAACTGCCTTCCTATTGCTCTACAACACTATGGTAATATTCACTAGGCATGAAACGTAAGCAAACAGGCTGGAACAGGGAGGGACTACCTGAACTTGCCCAATAAGAAACACTAATTTCTGTTTTCTTTTGCAGGCCCAGCGCAAAAGAAAACGTGATTTACCTGTGTTTCATATATATTTTCACACTATGAGGTTGGAATAATACTGTAATAATAAATTGCGAAAATTATGTTTAAGAGCTGTTTGAAAAGGAAAGCCCAGATTCATTTGCAGCCTGTTTTGTTGGATGGAGTTTAGACCAATAAGAAATAGTTCCAAGCCTCTCTGCCAATAACAGCTAGTTTTCAGTTTTCCCCTCCCTCCCCACTCAAACCACTCTGAGGCAGTCCTAGCAAAATTCTTGCTTGAGAAATTACTCTTTGCTAAGAAGCTATTTTTGTTTCTTTTTGACCATTTTTTATTAAAAACAATCACAGTAAGGTACTTAATTGTTACCCAGAAATGATTTGATATTGAGATAAAAACAACTGCATTGGACCTTTAAAATGTTGTCTGCTGCAGGCAGACACGACCCAGGTTCTAGTCCGATCCTCGCCGGTTCCCACTGTAAACTTGTGAGGCCATTTGTCACAATGAATTACGCGAGTGGTGAGTACGAGTTTAATTTGGAAATTAACAAAAGAAGCCAGCGGGCTAGTCTGCCCTCACATTAGCTGGAGAAGAAAAAAACACATTTTTAATCGAGCACAGAGCAAGGGACTGTGAGATTAAGGTAAAAATGTAAAATGGAGGGGGGGCAAGCTGGTGCAAATAACACAGGTTGTGATACACGTATAAGTGAATGAGGGAAGCAGTGCTGCCGATCGACATCGGGATTCTTGGATTCTCCCACAGACACTTGCACAGCGAGGCTTGAGTCAACCATTACCATAACCGCTGACTGCATTTTCACTCTCTTTACCTGGAAACTTAAGCCACAATAATAGGGACTGGAGAATATAGAGGCCCCACATTTTGACTGAGGCGAATTGGCATGTTAATATGAATGTGGTAACAGCTGTGGTAAGGGTAAGTGCATACACCAGTAAGTAAGTAAGTAAGTAAGCCTTGTCTGAGCCAGAATGGATCATAGGCCCCTGGCCTATCTCCTGTTTCTGTAGCATGAGGCTACTTGATGTACAGCAGTGCCTTCAGAAAGTATTCGCACCATTTGACTTTTTCCAAATGTTGTTGTATTACAGCCTGAATTGAAAATGTATTACATTGAGAGGTTTATGTCACTGGCCTACACACAATACCCTATAGTGGCAATTTGCAATTGTGTTTTTAGGATATATATATTTTTTTACAAATGAATAAAAAATGAAAAGCTGAAACGTCTGAGTGAATAAGTATTCAACCTTTTTGTTATGGCAAGCCTAAATAAGTTAATGAGTAAACATTTGCTAAACAAGTCACATGATAAATTGCACTCTGTGTGCAATAATGAATGACTACAGTATCTCTATACCCCACACATACAGATAATTGTAAGGTCCCTCAGTCAAGCAGTGAATTTTAAACACCACAAAGACCAGGGACGTTTTCCAATACCTCGAAAAGAAGGGCACCCATTGGTAGATGGGTACAAACATTTTGTTTAATTGAATATCCCTTTGAGCAGGGTAAAGTTATTATTTACACTTTGATGGTATATCAATACATTCAGCCACTACAAAAATACAAGTGTCCTTCCTAACTCAGTTGTCAGAGAGGAAGGAAACCGCTCAGGGATTTCACCACTTGGCCAATGGTGGCTTTAAAATAGCTGTGATGGGAGAAAACTGAGGACGGATCAACAACATAGTAGTTACTCCACAATACTAACCTAACTGACAGAGTGAAAAGAAGAAAGCCTGTACAGAAAAAAAATATTCCAAAACATGCATCCTGTTCGCAACAAGGCACTAAAGAAACACTGCAAAAAAAGCAATTCACTTTTTTTTGCGTGAAAAGTGTTATGTTTGGGGCAAATCCAATACAGCACATTACTGAGTACCACTATATTCTCAAGCATAGTGGTGGCTGCATCATGTTATAGGTATGCTTATAATTGTTAAGGACTGGGGATTTCTTCAAGATAATAAAGAAACGGAATGGAGCTAAGCACAGGAAAAATCCTAGAGGAAAACCTGTCGCAGTCTCCTTTCCACCAGACACTGGGGGATTAATGTACCTTCCAACAGGACAATAACCTAAAACACAAGGTCCAATTTACACTGGAGTTGCTTACCAAGAAGCCATTGGATGTTCCAGAGTGGCCAAGTTACAGCTTTGATTTAAATTCACTTGAAAATCTATAGCAAAACCTGAAAATGGTTGTCTAGCAATGATCAACAACCAATTTGTCAGAGCTTGAAGAATTTTGAAAATAATAATGGGCAAATTATTGTACCATCCAGGTGTGCAAAGCTCTTAGAGACTTACCCAGAAATCTCTATGAATGGTGATTCTAACATGTATTGACTCAAGATATTTTATTTTTCATATTTAATATTTTACAAACGTTCAAATTTTTCTTCCTCTGACAGAGTATTTTGTGTAGATTGTTGATAAAAAAAATGACAATTAAATCCATTTTAATCCCACTTTTTAACAACATAATGTAATGTAAAGGTGTGTGAATACTCTCTGAAGGCACTGTACACCCGCTGGACAGGACACTAGTTTGTCGCAAGGCCTTACCCCCAATCTATCACCTACATGCCTTGCATAATAACTAGTGTGCCAGCAAGCAGTATGTATGTATATCAGAATTACACAGACGGTTTCTCTTCTCACTTGTCAAGGTCGTCATGTGGTTGTCAGGAATGTTCCCTCAAATAATTTTGGGCACTGAGCAAAATTCAGGTCTGCTGAGTGCAAACTTGTAATGTTGTGAAATTTCTGTTCAACTTCCAGTGCACATTTACTGTGAACACTGAGGCTGTACCCACTTTAAGTTACAGTTTAAACAGTGGCCACGTAGGCTACTGTGGCTGTTTGATCATAATGTAGGCCTACCAGAGTGGCCTACCATCAAAAACAATGGAGAAAATGTATCCCATAACATTTTAACATGGAAATAGCTGCTCTATGGGGTGGCAGGTAGTCTAGTGGTTAGAGCATTGGACTAGTAACCGAAAGGTTGCTAGATTGAATAAAAAAATCTGTTGTTCTGCCCCTGAACAAGGCAGTTAACCCACACCAGGCCGTCATTGTAAATAAGAATTTGTTCTTAACTGACTTGCCTAGGTAAAGAAAGGTTAAATAATAAATAAATCAAATCAAATCATTCAGTCGACAGTAGCAGCCAATGTATGGTGTTCAATGTAGGCCTACATTCCATGAGACTTTAAAAAATAAAAACAGAGGGCTTGACATTAACCCGTTTATTCACTTGTCATTAAGACAAGGAGGTGACTGAATATGTTGTTGTGTTGTTTGATGCAAGAAATCACTTTACAAAATAAAATGCATTATTATTCCCATACCATTGTTATGGAGAATCAGACAAATTAAGCTAGCCTCTGCCTATTGGCTACTTAGCTAATTTAAACATGTTTGGGATAGGGGGCAGCATTTTCACGTTCAGATGAAAAGCGTGTACCGAGTAAACCTCCTGCTACTCAGGCCCAGAAGCTAATATATGCATATAATTAGTAGATTTGGATAGAAAACACTGAAGTTTCTAAAACTGTTTGAATGATGTCTGATGTCTAACAGAACTGATATGGCAGGCGAAAACCTGAGAAAAATCCAACCAGGAAGTGGGAAATCTGAGGTTTGTAGTTTTTCAACTCATTGCCTATCGAATATACAGTGTCTATGGGATCATATTGCACTTCCTGCAGCTCTGATTCTTTATGCCATACTGGTCTGTGTAAAGTAAGGGCTGAGTAGTGCATGTCAATGCAATATAATCCTACTCCGATACATTCTGCCACTCAGATTTTTCTTTAACATGACTTAAAAAACGTCAGGCTATGCAACATTAACCAATTAAATCGTACTGTAGCAATGAGGTTTATGCAGTATGCTGTAGGCCCAATACATTATCACTGCCTATTGAATTTGCTTCAATTGCCTTGCCAATGAATGCATTGTTATTCGGGCAATTTGGCGGTGCATCTGATGGTCAGTCTCAGCGAAGGGAGAGAGCCGCAAACTGAGGGTCAACCTTTCAACATCACTCCGCTCTCCCTTTCCTCCACTGACACTGACCAAAAAGGGACACCATCTTCCAGCTGATGGCGAAACTCGAGTTGCACCGCATTATTTCTGCCTCATGCACAAATTCATGTTGTTACTCCTATGAACAGAGAAAGTGAAATATTCCTTGATATTAAAAAAGACCCAAGCTGCTAATAATGACAACAACTCAAGCCTATAGATACACTTTCCTACTCTGCATTACTGCTACAGTGCTTGTTGTAGCGCTGAGTGGAAATAGGAAGAACGCACATTTTATAAAAGCATTGACCATGCCGAGTAAGAACTTAAACTCACTCATTAAAACAGCAGCTTTGCTCTAGTTTTCTTTTGTGCCTGCTACGTTACTGCAGACATGGTCATCTGAGCTATCCGATAGGCCAGCAGTAGATCTATAGTGCACTTGATTTGCTCTCTGAGTTTGTACCTTCAGACACATTAAATGGTTCAAAATGGCAACAGTTTGCCTTCCCAGCACACAGGGCAACTGAATCGGTTGCACCTACAGCCAACAGCCTGTGACGAATACAAAAAAATAGGAACACAAGGCTTTATCGTTGTTTTTTTAAAGAAATGTTTGGTGATCGACTAGGAATGCCTTGGAGATCGACTAGTCGATCGCAATCGACCGGTTGGTGACCACTGCTCTAGAAAGTAGAGTGAAGTTCAATCTCGTGCTTCTCTCTGTGGGCTGATGTTTCTGCGCGGCAGTCCCGGGGGAGCTGCGTGCAGTTGAGGGAACATTGGTTGTCAGATGGTTGATTTTGTGAGTGGTTGGTTGTCCTAGGGCGCTGGGTGGGTGGTGTTCATCAGAACCAGACCTAAGCGAAGCACACAGGCCAACTGATGATGGACTGTCAGCGCCGATGACATCACAGACAGGTCTACCTCAGCTCTCGCTGTTCTGATTGGCTTAACCTCCTGACAAGCCAATCGGACAGCAGAGACGGAGTGCCTCAACTCTCAGCATGAACCGGAGTAACGTTAGTCACTCTCACAAACTTCAATTTGTGGTTAATACAGTGTGCACAACCCATTTAAGGTTTTAAGCAAGTTAAAGTGTGAAGAAATGAGGTTTTTGATTCTCTTAGGGCGGGGGAGTGCTTTGATCTCGTGCAGCAGCGCAAGCGTTTCTTTCCTCCCCTCCCATCCAAATTGAAGAGGGAATTTGCTGCGGTATCTAATCGATCAGAGTTCAAAGGTGTCTTGGGATGTCATTTAAGAGGGATGTGATCAATGGGAAAGCCAGATAGAGAGAGAACCCCTTTGTGTTCAGATGAGAGGCTTTCCATCTGTCGACATCCTGCATGTATAAATACGGAAGGTAGCCTGGAGTCCAAACTGACATGCTCTTTATCATTTATTTTATTTTATTAGGGTATTTTGGACAGTATGGAAATCCTAAGGGGATACAGTCAGGTTTTGAACCCCGGTTTTCAGTGGGGAGATTTGTGCCTGGAGTGTTACCACTTGGTGAAGCATAACAGTTTGGATTTCAGGCTAAAGGAGAGGACCCATGTGCTCTGAAATCTGGGCACAAACACACTTACAGCCTAATTTTGTGTACTCATCCGTCGCTGTGCATTACTCACACTTCAGGCAACCTCAGCGGCAGCACGTCGAAACACGGTCTCCGACGACTTTTGATTGATGGTTCGTAACACTGTCGTCGTGGTGATACTGCACTTTCCTTGACAAGGTCAATCCATTCCAGAAACCCTATTTTTATATGGCAAAGGCATTCCATATTGGCAATAAGAACATAGAGACTTCCTTTGAGACGGCTTCTCCTTTGACTTGTTTATCGAAATATGCAGCCGTCTTCTGCGTGTGTTTTCATCAAGACTCATACATGTTTCATTAGCTCACTTCAAACCCATTCCTGAGCTCCCACCCTCCTGGTTGGACCTTTAATGCTCTTTAAAGGGGGGTGACAAATTAAATTCTGTCATTTACAAATATTTGCTTATGGAAAATAGATTGGGTGGTGGAAAAAAATTACCAATAGTGCTAGGTCTGTCTCTCTCTCTCTCTCTCTCTCTCTCTCTCTCTATCGCGCTCTCTCTCGATGGAAAATGCTAATTGATGCTGAAAAGAAAATAACAACACAATATACATTTCATTCCCTCTTGACGGACAACACCCTGCTTATTTTTTATAATCAATCTCGGTATTGCATGTTACATTTTTACAGACATATAAATGATTGCTGAATCAATATACCTGTCTTCTTGATAAGCTCGACTGGGTCTATGAGATTCGAAAGCATGTGAAGTGTATTGTCTTAGTGTAACAGACCACACACACACACACACCATGTGCAAGTTGAATGGGGCTCGGGCAGTGTGATAGAGATGGTGCACGGAGGGGGAATGTGTACAATCTCCCCTCCATATTTTGATATTTCCCTGGAGTCATTTTCTCACCATTCATCTGATTAACTGGAGATCTCTCTCCTCGCCCCTGCCTTGTTGACAAGCTCTTTCTGGCGCACTCAAACACACACACACACACACACACTAGCCGGGCCTGTTTAGAATGCCAATTCTCACTACCCCCCCCCCATAATTCTGTTTATTTTTTATAAAATAATTCCCCATGGGGGATAGTTATGAAGAAAATCCAGATAAATAGAGAGATAGAGAGAGAGAGAGACCAGCAAACACAATGCAAAAACTAGAGAGGCAGTGTCACGTTCGTCATAAGGAGGAGACCAAGGCGCAGCGTGATAGGATTAAGGAAGAACAGTTAAACAAACTAACAAAACAACAAAATGAACGTGAAGCTATGATAAACCAAGTGCTGACACAGGCAACTACAAATAGACAATACAAAAAACTAAACCAACCACCCTTGTCACACCCTGACCTAACCAAAATAATAAAGAAAACAAAGATAACTAAGTTCAGGGCGTGACAGTAACCCCCCCCCCCCCCCCTCCCCCCAAAGGTGCAGACTCCCGGCCGCAAACCTAAACCTATATGGGAGGGTCTGGGTGGGCATCTAACCTCGTTGGCTGCTCTGGTTTTGGACGCCGCCCCCCTTCTTTACACTGAGTCCGCTCTTTTATCACCCACCCGTGGATCATCGTCGGAGGCTCTGGACTGCGGATCCTCGCCGTAGGCCCCGGGCTGGGGACCCTTGCTGCGTGGATCATCGCCAGATGTTCTGGGGACCGTCGCTGGAGACCCCGGACTGGGGACCATCGCTGGAGACCCCGGACTGGGGACCGTCGCTGGAGACCCCGGACTGGGGACCGACGCTGGAGACCCCGGACTGGGGACCGACGCTGGAGACCCCGGACTGGGGCCCGTCACTGGAGACCCCGGACTGTGTCCCATTGCTGGAGACCCCGGTCTGTGGCCCATCGCTGGAGACCCGGACTGTGTCCCGTTGCTGGAGACCCCGGACTGAGGACCGACGCTGGAGACCCCAGACTGAGGACCGACGCTGGAGACCCCGGACTGGGGACCGCCGCTGGAGACCCCGGACTGAGGACTGACGCTGGAGACCCCGGACTGGGGCCCGTCGCTGGAGACCCCGGACTGTGTCCCGTCGCTGGAGACCCCGGTCTGTGGTCCGTCGCTGGAGGCCCCGGACTGTGGCCCTTCGTTGGAGGTTCCGGACTCTGGCCCATCGTTGGAGGTTCCGGACTCTGGCCTGTCGTAGGAGGTTCCAGTCTGTGAACTGTCGCCGGACGCTCTGGACTGGTTACTGTCGCGGGACGCTCTTGACTGGGTACTGTCGCCGGACGCTCTGGACTGGGTACTGTCGCGGGACGCTCTGGACTGGGTACTGTCGCGAGACGCTCTGGACTGGTTACTGTCGCCGGACGCTCTGGACTGGGTACTGTCGCCGGACACTCTGAACTGGGTACTGTCGCGAGACGCTCTGGACTGGGTACTGTCGCCGAACGCTCTTGACTGGGTACCATCGCCGGACGCTCTGGACTGGGTAATGTCGCCGGACGATCTGGACTGCCGAGGCGCACTGTAGGCCTGGTGCGTGGTGCCGGCACTGGTGGTACCGGGCTGGTGACACGCACCTCAGGGCGAGTGCGGGGAGGAGGCACAGGATACACTGGACCATGGAGACGCATTGGAGATCCAGGACATAGAGCTCAATGCATCCTGGCTGGATGCCCATTCTAGCTCAGCGACTGCGAGGAGCTGGAATAGAGCGCACCGGACTAGAATAGCGCACTGGAGACACCATGTGCATCTCTGCATAACACGGTGTCTGACCAGTTACACGCTCCCCACGGTAAGCACGAGGAGTTGGCTCAGGTCTCCTACCTGACTCAGCCAATCTCCTCGTGTTCCTCCCCTTCCCCCCAAAATCTTGGGGCTGCCTCTCGGACTTCCGTGCCTGCCGTGTACCTTCATATCGTCCGGTATTTTTCCTCGTAGTATTGCCGTTACGCTTTCGCTGCCTCTATCTCCTCCTTAGGACGCCGATACTCCCCCGGCTGTGTCCAGGGTCCTGCTCCATCTAATATCTCCTCCCAGGTCCATTTCCCCATTTAGCGCTGTTCCTCCCTTTCACGCTGCTTGGTCCTGGTTTGGTGGGTTATTCTGTCACGTTCGTTATAAGGAGGAGACCAAGGCGCAGCGTGATAGGAATACATACTTCTTTAATTAACGAAGAACACTTAAACAAACTAACAAAACAACAAAATGAATGTGAAGCTATGATAAACCAAGTGCTGACACAGGCAACTACACATAGACAATACAAAAAACTAAACCAACCACCCTTGTCACACCCTGACCTAACCAAAATAACAAAGAAAACAAAGATAACTAAGGTCAAGGCGTGACAGGCAGAGAGGATATACAGTGCCTTGCGAAAGTATTCGGCCCCCTTGAACTTTGCGACCTTTTGCCACATTTCAGGCTTCAAACATAAAGATATAAAACTGTATTTTTTTGTGAAGAATCAACAACAAGTGGGACACAATCATGAAGTGGAACGACATTTATTGGATATTTCAAACTTTTTTAACAAATCAAAAACTGAAAAATTGGGCGTGCAAAATTATTCAGCCCCCTTAAGTTAATACTTTGTAGTGCCACCTTTTGCTGCGATTACAGCTGTAAGTCGCTTGGGGTATGTCTCTATCAGTTTTGCACATCGAGAGACTGAAATTTTTCCCATTCCTCCTTGCAAAACAGCTCGAGCTCAGTGAGGTTGGATGGAGAGCATTTGTGAACAGCGATTTCAGTTATTTACACAGATTCTCGATTGGATTCAGGTCTGGACTTTGACTTGGCCATTCTAACACCTGGATATGTTTATTTTTGAAACATTCCATTGTAGATTTTGCTTTATGTTTTGGATCATTGTCTTGTTGGAAGACAAATCTCCGTCCCAGTCTCAGGTCTTTTGCAGACTCCATCAGGTTTTTTACCAGAATGGTCCTGTATTTGGCTCCATCCATCTTCCCATCAATTTTAACCATCTTCCCTGTCCCTGCTGAAGAAAAGCAGGCCCAAACCATGATGCTGCCACCACCATGTTTGACAGTGGGGATGGTGTGTTCAGCTGTGTTGCTTTTACGCCAAACATAACGTTTTACATTGTTGCCAAAAAGTTCAATTTTGGTTTCATCTGACCAGAGCACCTTCTTCCACATGTTTGGTGTGTCTCCCAGGTGGCTTGTGGCAAACTTTAAACGACACTTTTTATGGATATCTTTAAGAAATGGCTTTCTTCTTGCCACTCTTCCATAAAGGCCAGATTTGTGCAATATACGACTGATTGTTGTACTATGGACAGAGTCTCCCACCTCAGCTGTAGATCTCTGCAGTTCATCCAGAGTGATCATGGGCCTCTTGGCTGCATCTCTGATCAGTCTTCTCCTTGTATGAGCTGAAAGTTTAGAGGGACGGCCAGGTCTTGGTAGATTTGCAGTGGTCTGATACTCCTTCCATTTCAATATTATCGCTTGCACAGTGCTCCTTGGGATGTTTAAAGCTTGGGAAATCTTTTTGTATCCAAATCCGGCTTTAAACTTCTTCACAACAGTATCTCGGACCTGCCTGGTGTGTTCCTTGTTCTTCATGATGCTTTCTGCGCTTTTAACGGACCTCTGAGACTATCACAGTGCAGGTGCATTTATACGGAGACTTGATTACACACAGGTGGATTGTATTTATCATCATTAGTCATTTAGGTCAACATTGGATCATTCAGAGATCCTCACTGAACTTCTGGAGAGAGTTTGCTGCACTGAAAGTAAAGGGGCTGAATAATTTTGCACGCCCAATTTTTCAGTTTTTGATTTGTTAAAAAAGTTTGAAATATCCAATAAATGTCGTTCCACTTCATGATTGTGTCCCACTTGTTGTAGATTCTTCACAAAAAAATACAGTTTTATATCTTTATGTTTGAAGCCTGAAATGTGGCAAAAGGTCGCAAAGTTCAAGGGGGCCGAATACTTTCGCAAGGCACTGTCGAAAATGATAGAGCTGGCAGGAGAGAGAAGGGAAAAAGAGAGCAGCATCCCCATGATAGCTTTCACATCTCTGAGCAAACATTATCCACCGGGGCACAAGGAGGAGAGCCGCCAGCCACCGTCTGTAAAACAGATTACAGTTCTGTCAGCAGAGCTGGAGTCACGTACACACACACAGGCTCGCGCACAGACAGATAGACAGACACACAAGTATTCAGACACACACACAGGCACATGCATCCGTATTCAAATAGACATGCACACACGCATGAACCCACACACAAAGACATATACACATACATTAGTATACATGTGTAGCACTCCTCAGCCTGAAGTGTCCCCACATGTGCCGCTGAGCAGCTAGATGCTTCAGGAGGGTGCCAACTGCTAAGACACTTCAGGATGGCAGTTACGTGTGATAGTGAGGCAGAGGTCCTGTGTTCGAGCATCGGTATGAGCCAAATCAGGAGGAAGCGGTACTCGCTAAGCAAGCAGAGTGACGTCTTTTACACATGCACACACACACATACCTGTCTAACACACACAAATGCACGTACGTATATACATGCCTGTTCAAATGCACACAAACACACACACCGGCCTCGCACAGACTGGTTGAGTAATTTATAGGGTTGCAAAATTCCGTGAACTTTAAATTCCCTGGTTTTCCCGAAATCCCGTTTGGGGGATTCCCAGAATCAGGATTTATTTAAATTTGAATTTGTTCTGTTTTAACATTAACGCAAACCCATACCCTTAGCTTAGCCACACAGGGGTTGGTGCCTAACCCGTGGAGGTTCTTGCGTTGTAAAAGTCTTAACAAGCACACAAGCCCTGCAGTGGGGTCTCACATTTTGACCTTGCAATTTGATGTTTGGACAATGCAGTGTGGTCCCTCGCAATTCTCTCTCCTTTGTGGAAGTTGGACTAACGTCTAGAATCGGCGTGACTCCAAGAATGGACATTAGTTTTTGATAACATGTTGCCGTAATTATAGCCTTGTGCTGTGTTTTTACAAGGAACTGGGTATTTTCACATCACAGTCAATGGTACCAGTATTGTGCCTAATGCCCTAACCATAAGCCATTAGTATCCCATAACCATAACTATCCTCAACTTATTCTACCATTTTACTGTTTGACTAGCATTCTTAACAGTTATGGCAACTCCTAGACTTCCTGTATGGGATTTCCATTCATTCATTTCTTTGCTCAAACATGGCGGTGCAAGTGTAATCTTAGTTAATTTGTTAGCGCAGTATGTTCATTATATCTAAATCATTGGTAGTTAAACCTCTTCAACTAGCTGGTATGAGCATGTCATGAGATGTCACAGAGGTTGTCTATGGAAAATACTTTTTATGCAGCATCAGCCCCTTTTCCTCCTCCTGAAAAGATAAGCTTGTCCTGCCGTGATGACTCGAGAATACCAATTCCCTCTTTAGCATAAGGATGAGGTGAAAAGTATAGATAGAGAGGGGGAAGGCGGAAAGAGAGAGAGGTGGTGTGTAGAGTGTGTGTGTGTCAGGAAAAGAAAGAGAGGATGAGAATGGAAGAGAGAGATACATTCAAAGAGCAAGTGAGTGAGAGAGCAAAAGAGAGGGAGAGAAGGGAAGAGAGAGATACAGGAATTCAAAAAATGGGAGAAAGAAAGATAGAAAGGATTAAAGAGAGATTCAGTCACAGAGATGGAGAGAGAGAGAGGAGCAAGACATACAGAGGGAAAAGGGAGGTAGAGATGTACACAGATACAAAGAGAGAAAGGGGTGGGAAGAAATTACAGGGAGGAGTACAGAGAATAATCTGGCCCAAGGAAGAAATATCAGCCAATCTCCCAGAACGTTATCCTAGGCACAGTGATCCTTGCAGCAGGTTTCTTAGATTTCCTCTCGTTTTATCCACCCTACTGTAATGAATATTAAATTCAGCCTGTGAATAATGAAGCCTATCTTACATAAATTAAAGAGACAGGCTGAATTCCCTCTGGTTCAATCACTATGAATATTAAAGGCAAATTCACAAGGTTACTAAGAGAGAGACAGAAAGAGAGGGAGGATGAAGAGAGTGAGAAATAAAAGAGAGAGAGAGGACAGATAAAGAGGTGAGCCCGCAGCGAGAGAAAAGTAGACCCGTTTAATTTAAATCGGGTGCCACCGTGTAATTATTTTGGTCACGGTTGCGAACAAGCCTTGAAAATGGGGACAAATTGACTCGCTCGACAGGGTTAACGCCGCCGCATCGGCATATTCGTCCTCGCTTTCGTATATCTAAATGTTGAGGGGAGGCGGTTTGACGGCAACAGGTGATGAAGCTATTGACTCAGGCCTTACCTGTGGGTCCAGAAGTGTCAAAGAGTTGGTGTTTGTAGGCTTTTGTTCCACTTCCCCTCCCACAGTTCACCTTGGGGTGACATAATCATTGGAATTTGGCAACTATGTGATTAGGAGATTTGGAGGTCTTGATGATAGCCTAATTCATCATACACTGCTACGTACAATTTCAAACAAGGATATATGCTCTTCTATGAACAGCAGAGTCAGGAGGGCTGCTGGATGAGAACTGGTAAAAGACCATTCAGAACAGTAGGTGCTCTTTGGATGGGTTCCTGATTCAGTCTTCCAGTCTTCATATTTTAAAAGAATCCAAGGCCAAACGCGGAAGTGTGACATTTAAAAAAATCAAATCAATCCTGGTTGGTGCAGTGCTGCAATTTAAATGTTCTAAAATTATAGAGTGCCTTGGAATCTTTGGGAATATCAGGATAGATACTGTAGTTGGGTTGGAAGCAGCTGACTGCTTACTCTGCAGTGTGCATCATGTGGTGATAAGGGACAGCATATGGTGGGAGAGAATCTTGAGTGAACACGGGTGGAGGAGGGGGGGTTGGAGAAGGATGTTGGAGCCTCCCTCCATGGCTCATGCAGCTGACTCACTACTAGCTCTGGGATCGGAGCGAGGAGGAACTTGTGAAAAGAGCGAACAGGAGCTGGTGGAGCTGATCCATTCCGCACCATCTGGTGTCCTACCACATTATCTCCTCAACGCTTGCAGACAGAGAACACACCGCTGGGTGATGGGCGGCACTCAGTCTCACCTTTATAACACACAGCTGGCTGGCACTCAGTCTCACCTTTATAACACACAACTGGGTGTCACTCAGTCTCACCTTTATAACACACAGCTGGCTGGCACTCAGTCTCACCTTTATAACACACATACATTTTAGTAATTTAGAAGACACTCTTAATCAGAGAGACTTACAGTAATGAGTGCATATATTTTCATACGGGTCCCAAGTAGGAATCAAACTCACAACCCTGGCATTGCAAGCGCCATGCTCTACCAACTGAGCCAAACAGGACACAAACACATATATACAGTTGAAGTCGGAAGTTTACATACCAAACAGGAGTAATTAAAACTTGTTTTTCAACCACTCCACATATTTCTTGTTAACAAACTATAGTTTTGGCAAGTAGGTTAGGACATCTACTTTGTACATGACACAAGTAATTTTCCAACAATTGTTTACAGACAGATTATTTAACTTATAACTTACTGTATCACAATTCCAGTGGGTCAGAAGTTTACATACACTAAGTTGATGATGTCATGGCTTTAGAAGCTTCTCATAGGCTAATTGACATCATTTGAGTCAATTGGAGGTGTACCTGTGGATGAATTTCAAGGCCTACCTTCAAACTCAGTGCCTCTTTGCTTGACATCATGGGAAAATCAAAAGAAATCTGCCCCCAAAAAAGATTGTAGACCTCCACAAGTCTGGTTCATCCTTGGGAGCAATTTCCATCTGTACAAACAATAGTATGCAAGTATAAACACCATGGGACCACGCAGCCGTCATACCGCTCAGGAAGGAGACGCGTTCTGTTTCCTAGAGATTAACGTACTTGGTGCGAAAAGTGCAAATCAATCCTAGAACAACAGCAAAGGACCTTGTGAAGATGATGGAGGAAACAGGTACAAAAGTATCCATATCCAAAGTCCTATATCGGCATAACCTGAAAGGCCACTCATCAAGGAAGAAGCCGCTGCTCCAAAACCGCCATGAAAAAGCCAGACTACGGTTAGCAACTGCACATGAGGACAAAGATTGTACTTTTTGGAGAAATGTCCTCTGGTCTGATGAAACAAAAATAGAACTGTTTGGCCAAAATGACCATTGTTATGTTTGGAGGAAAAGGCTTGCAAGCCAAAGAACACCATCCCAACCGTGAAGCACGGGGGTGGCAGCATCATGTTGTGGGGGTGCTTTTCTGCAGGAGGGACTGGTGCACTTCACAAAACAGATGGCATCATGAGGCAGGAAAATTATGTGGATATATTGAAGCAACATCTCAAGACATCAGTCAGGAAGTTAAAGCTTGGTCGCAAATGGGTCTTCCAAATGGACAATGACCACAAGCATACTTCCAAAGTTGTGGCAAAATGGCTTAAGGACAATAAAGTCAAGGTATTGGAGTGGCCATCACAAAGCCAGCCCTGACCTCAATCCTATAGAAAATTTGTCGGCAGAACTAAAAAAGCGTGTGCGAGCAAGGAAGCCTACAAACCTGACTCAGTTACACCAGCTCTGTCAGGAGGAATGGGACAGAATTCACCCAACTTATTGTGGGAAGCTTGTGGAAGGCTACCCAACATGTTTGACCCAAGTTAAACAATTTAAAGGCAATGCTACCAAATACTAATTGAGTGTATGTGAACTTCTGACCCTCTGGGAATGTGATGAAAGAAATGAAAGCTGAAATAAATAATTATCTCTACTATTATTCTGACATTTCACATTCTTAAAATAAAGTAGTGATCCTAATTGACCTAAAACAGGGAATTTTTTACTAGGATTAAATGTGAGGAATTGTGAAAAACTGTATTTGGCTAAGGTGTATGTAAACTTCCGACTTCAACTGTACCGTAGACACATGCACATACACCAACGTATTTATCTGTAAAACATATTAGATAGAACAGCATCATTCCCACACATTTTATGGCTGGTAGATCAAGACAAACATAATGAACTGTCATTTACGTTTTATGTGTTATAGAGTAGTGTGTGTGGGTGGTGGTACTTGGACATCCCTCTTCTACTATAATATAAGAGGTATGATACCATCAGCTGAAGCAGGTAGGCCCATGTACTGTCTGAAATCCCTACCACAGCATGGCAAAGACTTTGGTTTAAAATATGTTCAGGTTGTTCTACTGTTCCCTCTGTAGCATCCACACAATATGATCAGAACTGCTTCTGTCGGCCACAACAAACCATCTATCCACCAAACCGTTGTGTGTTCTCTATTTCTGACACTGTGCGTTGCTGCCGTCAAACGACAACCAAAAAGGCTGCCAAAATTGCACAACTCAATTTGCCGGCTTAAATGGAGAGTGTGTTTTAAGACAGTCGCCCTGGAAAGGGACGTTTTTATAGTCGTTTGTTTCTTAATTACAGATTTTAATTGAATATAATGCGAAATCTCCTCGGTTGCCTTTAGCAGCGCGTCCTCGCTACAATAGAGTAATCCTTCCACCCACTAGCTCATTCAAGGCTTCTGACAGTGAGCAATGTTTTTCAGCCAACCGGCGCATGGAGAATCCATTGGCTTTGGCCAGGGGAAAAGGGCTGTCGTGCTTTTGGAATCCCATCGCTGAAACATACTCTGCACACAAACACACAGGTATACGCACACACAGATGTATACATACACACACTCATGTACGTACACAAGCACGAATGCACGTAAGCATACATACAGAAGAATACACACACTCAAACACACATACACACATTTAAATGGGTCGAGAAATGCCAGACAATTCACCAGATGTATAACCAGCCATAAACGAGCCGACAGTGTGTTTCTCCATTGAACTTTATGTCCATGATTCCCTGAGAACCTGGGCTGTTTCAGCAGCTGACATGGCCTTGGAAGCCGAACAAGCTCATCACTGAGAATATGCCTCAGGTTTGCCGATAACCGAAATGAGCACTACTGACATTTCTATATCGCAGTAGACAGCACTCAGAATTGTAGATTTGCCTCGAAACGACCACAAACTGATCCTTCATTTCCAACGCTTGTGTAAAGATACGGAGGTGGAGGGTGAATTTATACAGTGTTTAATTTATTGATTTGAGTCAGCTTGGATTTTGTGATTCTGTATTAGACGCCTAACTCCCTCAGATGGCTTTTTAATTTGGTGCTATCAGAATCGCTAACAGGAACACAGCTGGGATATCTGCCTAGGCAGCCTGTGCAAAGAGAGGGAAGAGGAGGGGGGGGGGGGCTTACCTTAACAAATTAACAGCAATTGACGAGTGATTTGATTTCGTCTCAGGAGCAGAGAACATGTTGCAGGTTGAAAATGGGATAAGGTGCGTTAATTCACCCACATGCAATGAATCAAAGTGGAGGGCCTTGGAGTTTTATGGTCGGACATGATTCAGAGGGAGAGTGGTGACATGGGTCTGGAACAACGGTTGTAAAAATCAGCAAAAACCATCAAATCCACATCACAGGTGACTGGGAGTTTAGTCGGCCATTCTGAAGTGGGAAGCTTCCTCCAGTTTAAAACCAGTATAAGAAGCCATATGTTGAGGAGGAAATGGAACATTAAGAAGTTAACTGCCTGTAGAGTGTGTATAGTGTGGAGGACAAGTTTGATGATTCTTTAAATTGGTTTAGTTAATTAAAAGCTAGATTGTTTCTCCTCACAGTTGTTTCTCCCCGTGAGTAAGCGTCTGCTACAGGTTAGATAACGTTAAGGACTTACAGATGTAAGATCTTAATTTGAGCCAGTTTGCTACAGCAGGAAAATAATCCTGCAGCAGGACATTTGAATTATTATGAGGATTATAATTCATGGACATTTTGGTAGGGGTTGATACATTTTCCGTAAGGAAAAATCTATACTTTTTAAACTCAAAAGAGGTTTTAAATGTCCTGCATTGAAGGAAAGTTATCTTGCAACAGGGTGATCAAATGAAGATCATACATCTGTAATTTGTAAAGATCTATGCTTGCACATATAAAAGTTTGGCTTGAGAAGAGTAGGTAGCAAACTAAATAAATCCGTTTTGAGGAATGTCAAAATGGATGTGTGGATAAGTTGACGGCAAGCCAAAAAATAATCAGAGCACATTCAAATTTAGCCAACAGTACATCCTTGCCCTTCACTGGTACTCTTCAATGCCAACCCTGTTCAACATACATGATGAAATGGAGAGTCATGCAGACATTAACAGGGTTGGACATTGATGAGCATAGTGAAGGGCAATGATCTATCTTTGTTGCACCTTTGTGGTTTTACTGTTGACCTACAAAGCATTACATGGGCTTGCTCCTACCTATCTCTCTGATTTGGTCCTGCCGTACATACCTACACGTACGCTACGGTCACAAGACGCAGGCCTCCCAATTGTCCCTAGAATTTCTAAGCAAACAGCTGGAGGCAGGGCTTTCTCCTATAGAGCTCAATTTTTATGGAACGGTCTGCCTACCCATGTCAGAGACGCAAACTCGGTCTCAACCTTTACAGGGGCTGAGTCACTGGCTTACTGGGGCTCTCTCATACCGTCCCTGGAAGGGGTGCGTCACCTGAGTGGGTTGATTCACTGATGTGGTCATCCTGTCTGGGTTTCAACTGACCTGAGCCCTAGGACCATGCCCCAGGACTACCTGACATGATGACTCCTTGCTGTCCCCAGTCCACCTGACCGTGCTGCTGCTCCAGTTTCAACTGTTCTGCCCTATTATTATTCGACCATGCTGGTCGTTTATGAACATTTGAACATCTTGGCCATGTTCTGTTATAATCTCCACCCGGCACAGCCAGAAGAGTACTGGCCACCCCACATAGCCTGGTTCCTCTCTAGGTTTCTTCCTAGGTTTTGGCCTTTCTAGGGAGTTTTTCCTAGCCACCGTGCTTCTACACCTGCATTGCTTGCTGTTTGGGGTTTTAGGCTGGGTTTCTGTACAGCACTTTGAGATATCAGCTGATGTACGAAGGGCTATATAAATACATTTGATTTGATTTGATTTGTGCCCCCCAAAAGTTCACATTGTTCTGCTCTCAGATGATTTCCCCTCTATGCTCTTCATAGTCATAGACAATAAATTATCTTTGCTTTTCGAGTGCTCGTTTTGTGACTGAGATGATTTACAGAGTGATCATGGCTGGCATCTGTGAGTGGCATTACCACGGGACAGATAAGGCTGGGTGGCAAGGAGGAGAGACCGACAGATGAACCACATCTCATCTGGAGATTTAGGACTGCGGTGGGGGGTGGGGGTGCATCGTTGTCCACTCAACTTTTTCTCAACATCGGCAGACGGACGCATTGACTACAACCTCACACGGATCTTATGAAATCGACATTAAAAGAGAACTTCATTAGAAAGATAGTCAAGATACAATCGGGGCGATTTATAGAGTCAAAATGGCCACCCCGTTGACATTGACACATGGTCATGAATAATGCAGTGTATTCCATATGATCCAGTCCCTCGTGGATCAGATAGATCCTTTGATTTGATGGGAGCTCTTATGATGCAAGGAAAGGCAAGGTCTTGCTCTCAAGGTTGTTATAGGTACGTTGTTGTATGCTAGTTTTGGTTGTCACTAATATTTATTTTGATTAGCTGATTTTAAAAAAATGGTTTACCTTTATTCAACTAGGCAAGTCAGTTAAGAAAAACATAATGTTTTCAATCACAGCCTAGGAACAGTGGGTTAACTGCCTTGTTCAGGGGCAGAACGACACATTTTTACCTTGGGGATTTGATCTTGCAACTTTTCGGTTACTAGTCCAACGCTCTAACCACTAGGCTACCTGCTGTGATTAAAGGTGTTTCCATTGTAAATCAGCATTTTAGTGGAAGAGAAGTAGACAAATCTATGTATTTAACTTTGGGATACAAACTATGCACCTGGTGTCAATGAGAGTAACTTTTGTGAGCGAGAGGGGAAGACGAGAGAGCATCTGGAGGCCTGTCTTCCTCTCCACCCTGTGACACATCTCTCCTTTCTCCATTTCTCCTCTCACATTGTGTTCTATTTTGACATTCCATGGAGGGAATAAACACAGATACTTGTATACTTCTCTCTCCCCTAGGCCACAGGCTACAGCTGACAGACCAAGGCTGCTTGTCCTCCCTCAGTAAGCACTTGACTGTAGACTAAACCAGACGATGAAGGATGTGATGAATGATGTGACAATTAATGTCTGTCTGTTCACCCCGCTACTATATAGAAGGCAGAGACCGTACAGGTGCATCAAAGATTGATAAACAGCTTGATAAATTGAGATTGATAAAGAGATTGATAAACAGCTTCTATCTCCAGGCCATCAGACTGTTAAACAGTCATTACTAGTTGGCTTCCATCCAGGACCATGCCCTGATCCTAAGACACTGTCACTAACTGGCTACTACCCAGTACTCTATCCTGCACCTTAGAGACTGCTGCCCAATGTACATACAGTTATTGAACACTGGTCACTTTAATGTTTACATAGTGTTTTACCCACTTCATGTATATATAGTGTATTCTAGTCATGACTCATCCTATATAACAACCGCTGAACATACCTTTTCTATTCATATACTGTCCATACTGTTTATACACACCATTCACATACATATACACTGAGTGTACGAAACATGACATAGACATGACATAGACTGACCAGGTAAATCCAGGTGAAAGGTATGATCCCTTATTGATCCCTTATCCCTTACTGTTAAATCCACTTCAAATCAGTGAAGATGAAGGGGAGGAGACACGTTACAGAAGGGTTTTTAAGCCTTGCGACAATTGAGACATAGATTGTGTGTGCCATTCAGAGCATGAATGGGCAAGACAAAAGATTGAAGGGTCTTTGAACGAGGTATGTTAGTAGGTGCCAGGCACACAGGTTTGAGTGTGTTAAGAACTGCAATGCTGCTGGGTTTTTCACGCTCAACAATTTCCTGTGTGTGTCACGACTTCTGCCGAAGTCGTTGCCTCTCCTTGTTCGGGCGGTGCTCGGCGTTCGACGTCACCAGTCTTCTAGCCATCATTGATCCTTTTTTCATTTTCCATTGGTTTTGTCTTGTCTTCCCACACACCAGTTTTCAATCCCATTCATTACCTGTTGTGTATTTAACCCTCTGTTTCCCCTCATGTCTTTGTCAGAGATTGTTTTATTGTCAGAGTAGTGTGATTGTTGTATAGGTGCGCGTCGGGTTTTCGTACCCATGTTTGTGTGTTTATGTACATTTAGTGTTATGGAGCATACTCTGTGGACTTTATTAAAAGACTCCATTTTATACTCCATTTGACTCTCCTGCGCCTGACTTCCCTGCCACCTATTACACCTACGCCTTGACAGAATCTCTGACCTTGAATATATGAAGTCAGCAGGAGAGGACAATATGCCCATGGAGCTGGAGGAACGCGTTCAGGAACAAATGAGGGAGCTTGACGTTATCAGCTCCGTCATGGATCACATTGTCATGGAAATGGATCGCTGGGAGAGACGGGGAGTCTCTCCAGCGCCACCACCACCACAACCGGAATCTCCGTGAACGTTTTTTCCTCTCCGGAATCGAGGATCCATTTATCCCTGCCTACGGGACACAACGGAGATACTGCTGGCTGCCAGGGTTTCCTCCTTAAACTGAACTTGTATCTAGCCACGGCCTCCCCAGTACCATCTGACCGTGAGAAGAGTTACGCCCTCATCTCATGCCTCACCGGGAAAGCCCTGGAATGGGCCAGCGCTGTGTGTAGTAGGGAGGATGCGGCGCTGGACCATTTTGAGGAGTTCACCCGCCAATTCCGGATAGTATTCGATCACCCACCTGAAGGCAAAGCAGCGGGTGAGCTTCTCTATCATCTGAGGCAGGAGACGAGGAGTGCACAGGATTTTGCTTTGGAGTTTAGGACCTTGGCTGCCGGCGCTGGATGGAGCGACAGGGCCCTGATCGACCATTACCGTTGTAGTCTACGCGAGGACGTCCGTCGGGAGCTGGCCTGTAGAGACACCACCCTCACCTTCGACCAGCTGGTGGACATGTCCATCAAGCTGGACAACATGCTGGCTACTCGTGGACGTCTAGATCGGGGTCTGGTTGTTCCATCCTCCCGCACCCTCTCTCCTGAACCTATGGAATTGGGAGGGATGGTGAGCAGGGATACCGGAGGGGGTTCCCGCTCGAGCACCATTCAAGATCGCAGAGAGCACACTGCTGATCGGTGCCGGGTTGGTTCCTCTGGGAATAGAGAGGGCAGGCAGGGCATTCTGGCGTCACCCCAGGAGAGTAGGCACCATTCTCATCCAGAGCCCTCTGCTGCATTAATGTTTGTCTCTGTCTCTTTTCCTGATTTTTCACTGCATTCCCAGTATAAGGCGCTAGTAGATTCGGGTGCGGCTGGGAATTTCATTAATAAAAGTCTAGCTCATAGTTTAGGGATCCCTATTGTTCCTGTGGATATGCCTTTCCCCATTCATGCCTTAGATAGTCGACCATTAGGGTCAGGGTTTATCAGGGAGGTAACCGCACCTTTGTGTATGATAACGCAGGAGGGTCACAAGGAGAATATTAGTCTTTTCCTTATTGATTCTCCTGCGTATTCTGTGGTGCTAGGCCTACCCTGGTTAGTTTGTCATAACCCCACTGTTTCTTGGCCACAGAGGGCTCTCACGGGGTGGTCGCGAGAATGCTCAGGTAGGTGTTTAGGGGTTTCTGTTGGTGCTACTACGGTGGAAAGTCCAGACCAGGTCTCCACCGTGCGCATTCCCCCCGAATATGCCGGTTTGGCTCTCGCCTTCTGTAAAAAGAAGGCGACTCAATTACCACCCCATCGACGGGGGGATTGTGCGATAGATCTCCTGGTAGACGCTGCATATCCCAAGAGTCACGTGTATCCCCTGTCGCAAGCGGAGACGGAGGCTATGGAGACATATGTCTCTGAATCCCTGCATCAGGGGTTCATTCAGCCATCCATTTCACCCGTCTCTTCGAGTTTCTTTTTTGTGAAAAAAAAGGATGGTGGTTTACGCCCGTGCATTGATTATCGAGGTCTTAATAAAATCACAGTGAAATATAGTTACCCGCTACCTCTGATCAATATGATTATTGAGTTAATGCACGGGGCACGTTTTTTTTCACAAAATTGGATCTCAGGAGTGCGTACAATCTGGTGCGTATTAAGAAGGGTGATGAGTGGAAGACAGCATTTAGCACCACCTCAGGTCATTATGAGTACCTGGTCATGCCATATGGGTTGATGAATGCTCCATCAGTTTTCCAATCATTTGTAGATGAGATCTTCAGGGACCTGCACGGGCAGGGTGTAGTGGTGTATATCGATGATATTCTGATATACTCTGCTACACGCGCCGAGCATGTGTCCCTGGTGCGCAGGGTGCTTGGTCGCCTGTTGGAGCATGATCTATATGTCAAGTCTGAGAAATGCTTGTTTTTTCAACAATCCATCTCCTTCCTAGGGCATCGGATTTCCACTTCAGGAGTGGAGATGGAGAGCGACCGCATTACAGCCGTGCGTAATTGGCCGACTCCAACCACGGTAAAGGAGTTGCAGCGTTTTTTGAGGTTTTCCAATTACTACCGGAGGTTTATCCGGGGTTTTGGTCAGGTGGCAGCTCCCATTACCTCACTGCTAAAGGGGGGTCCGGTGCGCTTGCAGTGGTCGGCTGAGGCGAACAGGGCTTTTGAGCACCTTAAGACTCTGTTTACTTCGGTGCCTGTGCTGGCTCATCCGGATCCCTCTTTGCCATTCATAGTGGAGGTGGACGCATCCAAAGCTGGGATAGGAGCAGTGCTCTCTCAGCGTTCGGGTACCCCACTGAAGCTTCGCCCCTGTGCTTTCTTTTCAAAGAAGCTCAGCCCGGCGGAGCGAAACTATGATGTAGGTAACCGAGAGCTGTTAGCTGTCATAGAAGCTTTGAAGGTGTGGAGGCATTGGCTTGAGGGGGCTAAACACCCTTTTCTCATCTGGACTGACCACCGCAATCTGGAGTATATCCGGCAGGCGAAGAGATTGAATCCTCGCCAGGCAAGGTGGGCCATGTTTTTCACTCGTTTTGTGTTTACTCTTTCTTACAGACCAGGCTCCCAGAACGTTAAGGCAGACGCATTGTCTCGGCTGTATGACACAGAGGAGCGGTCCATGGATCCCACTCCCATACTCCCAGCTTCATGTTTGGTGGCGCCAGTAGTGTGGGAGCTGGACGCGGACATTGAGCGGGCGTCACGTGCAGAGCCTTCTCCCCCTGAGTGTCCAGCTGGTCGTCTGTACGTTCCGTCTGCTGTCCACGACCGATTGATATATTGGGCTCACACGTCACCCTCCTCTGGTCATCCTGGGATAGGTCGGACGATGCGCTGTCTTGACGGGAGATACTGGTGGCCCACTTTAGCTAAGGACGTGAGGATTTATGTTTCTTCCTGCTCGGTGTGCGCCCAGTGCAAGGCTCCTAGACACCTGCCCAGAGGTAAGATACAACCTCTACCCGTTCCTCAACGGCCGTGGTCGCACCTGTCGGTTTTTGACTGATCTTCCACCTTCACAGGGTTACACCACGATCCTGGTCGTTGTGGATCGGTTTTCTAAGTCCTGTCGTCTCCTCCCTTTGCCCGGTCTCCCTACGGCCTTACAAACTGCAGAGGCCCTGTTTACACACGTTTTCCGGCACTATGGGGTGCCTGAGGATATAGTGTCTGATCGGGGTCCCCAGTTCACATCAAGGGTCTGGAAGGCGTTCATGGAGCGTCTGGGGATCTCGGTTAGTCTTACCTCAGGTTTTCACCCCGAGAGTAATGGGCAGGTGGAGAGAGTTAACCAGGATGTGGGTAGGTTTCTGCGGTCTTATTGCCAGGATCGGCCGGGGGAGTGGGCGAAGTTCGTGCCCTGGGCAGAGATGGCTCAGAACTCGCTACGTCACTCCTCCACTAACCTTACTCCCTTTCAATGTGTATTAGGGTATCAGCCGGTTCTGGCTCCTTGGCATCAAAGCCAGACCGAGGCCCCTGCGGTGGACAATTGGTTTCGGCACGCTGAGGAGACCTGGGAGGCAGCCCACGTCCACCTTCAGCGTGCCATAAGGCGCCAGAAAATTGGCGCAGACCGTCGCCGCAGTGAGGCCCCAGTGTTCGCACCAGGGGACAGGGTCTGGCTCTCGACCCGAAAACTGCCCCTTCGCCTGCTCTGCCGGAAGCTGGGTCCGCGGTTTGTAGGGCCGTTCAAAGTCCTGAGGAGAGTGAACGAGGTATGTTATAGGTTACAACTACCCACTCATTACCGTATTAACCCCTCGTTCCATGTGTCTCTCCTCAGGCCGATGGTGGCTGGCCCGCTCCAGGAGGCTGAAGTGCGTAATGTTCCTCCGCCTCCTCTAGACATCGAGGGGGTTCCGGCGTACTCTGTTCGATCCATTTTGGATTCGAGATGTCGGGCGAGGGGCCTTCAGTACCTTGTAGACTGGGAGGGGTACGGGCCGGAGGAGAGATGCTGGGTTCCGGTGGAGGACGTGTTAGATCCTTCCATGTTATCAGAATTCCACCGTCTCCATCCGGATCGCCCTGCACCTCGCCTTCCGGGTCGTCCCCGAGGCCGGTGTCGACGCGCAGCTGGAGCCGCGCGTCAGGGGGGGGGGGGGTACTGTCACGACTTCTGCCGAAGTCATGGCCTCTCCTTGTTCGGGCGGTGCTCGGCGTTCGACGTCACCGGTCTTCTAGCCATCATTGATCCTTTTTTCATTTTCCATTGGTTTTGTCTTGTCTTCCCACACACCTGTTTTCAATCCCATTCATTACCTGTTGTGTATTTAACCCTCTGTTTCCCCTCATGTCTTTGTCAGAGATTGTTTTATTGTCAGAGTAGTGTGATTGTTGTATAGGTGCGCGTCGGGTTTTCGTACCCATGTTTGTGTGTTTATGTACATTTAGTGTTATGGAGCATACTCCGTGGACTTTATTAAAAGACTCCATTTTATACTCCATTTGACTCTCCTGCGCCTGACTTCCCTGCCACCTATTACACCTACGCCTTGACAGTGTGTATCAAACTTGACACAACAGTGGGGAGCATTGGAGTCAACATGGGCCAGCATCCCTGTGGAACGTTTTCAACACCTTGTAGAGTCCATGCCCTGACGAATTGAGGCTGTTCTGAGGACAAAAGGGGGTGGAACCCAATATTAGGAAGGTGTTCATAATGTTTTGTACACTTAGTGTATTTATATTCCGGACTCATTAGATTGACGTTGCTCATTCTGATATTGCTAATTCTGATATGCATTAAAAGCTTTTGGATTATGTGTGTATTGTATTGCTAGATATTGCTGCATTGTTGGAGCTAGAACATCTGCAAAACTGTGTACGCGACCAATAAACTTTGATTTGTGATGCATTCACCTGCTATTCCTCTCCCATAAGATAAAGGAACTTACTGTATTCTCTACAGCAGTCCTCGGATAAGAACATCACACTTACTATGTATGCACGCACGCACGAACACACAGGCACACACAGTCTTGTACATCTAACCTTGTGGGGACACACAGTTCAGTCCCATTTCAAATCCTATTACCCATAACCCTAAACCAAACCCATACTCTTACCTTAACCCAAAAACCTAACCCTAAAACTAAACCTAGCTCCTAACCCTAATTCTACACACACACACACACACACACAGCCTAGTTCACACACCTTTGTAAAGATGACAAATACATAGTTCACACCCACACAGAAATCTTCCAACATGACACAACCCACCACATATCCCCTGCCTTTGCACTCCCATCATTTAAATTGTTTTATGCAATACCACGCTATAACGATTGCATCCTTTACACTTTGACTCGAGGCATGGCAATGTGTACTTTATTATACAAATTGTCCTGCAGACAGTCACAGAGTAGTCGGGTTCCTCCCAGAATCTATGTATTTTATTCCTGCCTAATTGCCTAACTTCAATATTAATGAGTTTCTCCAGCCGTTGCTGTAATCCCCGCAGAAACACTATCAAGAAGAAGCCCAGGCATTTCTTATGCAGCGTGGAAAACAAGGATGCTTCTCAAATGGCACCCTATTCCCTATATAGTGCACTACTTTTTACCAGAGCCCTATTGGCCCAAGTAGTGCACTACTGTATATAGGAAATAATGCTATTTGGGATGCAACCCAGGAGTTTTTCAAAAACTACATTTTAATCCGCCTTAAGAAATACAATCACAATTTTGTGGTACAGAAGGAGTTAAGAAGTGTACTTATTTCCCCAGCTGTCAGTTGCACCGTTGCAGACTCTTAAACCCAAATCAACTCTGAGCACAGTTAGTCTCTTGAAATATGGGTAAACTTGAAATATGGGTATGTTTGATCAGAGAATCAAACAATGCAGCTATTATTTTTCTAGTCATGCATCACCAGTATCTTATTTGTATTAGATCCTGCCAAAGCTGTGTCCAGTGGAAGAAGATTGTTGTGGCCTCATGTCCGACCTGGAACAAAGAGGACCAAGTACAGATGTAGGATCTTCATTTGATCACTCTGCAGAACAGGTATTGCAAACTTGTAGTGGTTTCAAGGTTTAAAAAGCTTCTAAAGTTTGTAATTTCCACTTGAAAATGTCAGACTTGATTTGTCCTAAAAAAAACATATCAACCCCTACCAAAATACCCATTAATTATAATGCACACAATAATTCACATTTCTTGCAGGATTATTTTCCTGCTGTGAGAAATTGATCAAATTAAGATCCTGCGTCTGTAAATAAGTTTTAGACCCCTGAATCGAAATCTGCTGGATATGTGCATATAAGCTGAAACCGTATACTTGAGTTGGACTAACATACAATGTGATTTGAAAGTTGTTTTGAAAAAAACTTTAGAATGGGGGTGCAACGGTTCAACAAACCCACTGTTTGGTCCATATTGAGGTTTTGGGGTCATGGTTTGCTTCGGTTTCGGTACAGAAGGGGAAAAAATTAAATGCCATTTGCAATGTTCCTAGCATTGTCTGTTGTGACAGGATTGTTATGTTGGGCCTCTCAAGTTTAGACTCTGATGCTGCATTTGTAACCATGTGGGAGGTGGGAATTTATCAGTTGTGATGTTGTAAATATCAGTTGGATGCATTCATGTGAACGCCTCCCTCTGCAACTGGATCCTGGACTTCCTGACGTCTTCGTGTCTCTCCCTGATGGTGAAGGTAGGCAACAACACATCCGCCACGTTGACCCTCAACACGGGGCCTCAGGGGTGCGTGCTTAGTCCCCTCCTGTACTCCCTGTTCACCCACGACTGTGTGGCAATGCATGACTCCCAACAATATCATTAAGTTTGCTGACGACACAAAGTTGGTTGGCCAACAACAATGAGACAGCCTATAGGGAGGTCAGTGACCTGGCAGCAAGACAAAGGAGCTGATCGTGGACTACAGGAAACGGAGGGCCGAGCAAGCCTCAGTCCACATTGATGGGGATGTAGTGGAGCAGATCAAGAGCTTCAAGTTCCTCTGTGTCCTGCCACCCAAGTCTTAGACTGTGCTCTCAGCTACCGCAAGCGGTACTGGAAGTCTGGAACCAAGAGGACCCTGAACAGCTTCTTCCCATCATTCCAGCCCCGTACCGTTTATTGCAACACGTAGACATTTCTGTTTCATGTTTGATAGGATTACGATACATTTTAATTTCTTACCTTGCTCTGAGTGGGCGTGAACTTTATAGTGCACATGACTGTTCACAAGACACACGAGGTAGAAGTTCTGTTTATTTCATTCAATGTATGGTTTCCTTTGTTCATATTTCCCTTTCCTGGGTTATGTCGGAGTTCCGTGTGTCTGTTGCCGCTTTCAAAACCTCTGGGTACTCGGAACTGGGAACTTGGAAATCTCAGACTTCCGACTTCAGTGCGTTCGAAACAACTAGGAACTCAAAAAAATGAGCTCAGATTGGAAAATAATCTATTTGGTCATCCAACACGAAATTCCAACTCGGGAACTCGGGCCTCTTTCTAGAGCTTCGACTTTCCGACCTGAAGATCACTGACATCATGATTTTCCCTAGTATTTTTCTGAGTTCTCAGTTGTACTGACCGCGGCATAAGTCCTATGTCTCTGAAATTTTTGTTATGCTTAATAGGAGTGCACGCGCCTCAGTGTGTATATAAATGGGCTATGTGGCCTGCGCCCCACGCTTTGTAGTCAGAACGTTGAATAAGAGTGTGACGACCCTCCTACTCTGTCTGCCGAATTCTTTCTCTTGCTCTTGTTTTCCTTAATAGGATGTGGGCGGAACCGGGAGGGTCGTCAGTGAAATGGGACACACCTGGGCTCGGGTGTGTCCCAGGATAAATGCACCTCTTCCCCATTCATTGAGGAGACTCTCTCCATGCAAATCAAATCAAATCAAAATATATTTGTCACATACACATGGTTAGCAGATGTTAATGCAAGATGTTAATGCTAGTTCCGACAATGCAGTAATAACCAACGAGTAATCTAACCCAACAATTTCACAACAACTACCTTATACACACAAGTGTAAAGGGATGAAGGATTTGTACATAAAGATTCCATGAATGAGTGATGGTACAGAACGGCATAGGCAAGATGCAGTAGATGGTATTGAGTATAGTATATACATATGAGATGAGTAATGTAGGGTATGTAAACATATAAAAGTGGCATTGTTTAAAGTGGCTAGTGAACAATGCCACTTTTATATGTTTACATACCCTACATTATTCATCTCATATGTATATACTGTACTCGATACCATCTACTGCATCTTGCCCATGCCGCTCTGTACCATCACTCATCTGTGCAGACACAGATTTTGGTTGTGGCATTTTTGTGGCTGTTTTTGGTTGTTTGCGTTGGCACCTTTCAACATCCCTCATTATCACATTTATGCACACAACCACTTACACTACTGGTTGATTACTGACTACACACACCATTGTTAAAAACTTCTTATGGATCAAATCCCTTTAGCGGGATCTATTTGACAACATCCGGTGAAATTGCAGAGCGCGAAATTCAAAACAAATTATTTGAAATATTCAACTTTCATACAATCACAAGTGCAATAAACCAAATTAAAGCTTAACTTCTTGTTAATCCAGCCACCATGTAAGATTTCAAAAAGGCTTTACGGCGAAAGCAAACCATGCGATAATCTGAGGAAAGCACCCCATCAAACAAACACATGACAATCATATTTCAACCCGCCAGGCGCGACACAAAACTCAGAAATTACGATATAATTCATGCCTTACCTTTGAAGAGCTTCTTCTGTTGGCACTCCAATATGTCCCATAAACATCACAAATGGTTCTTTTGTTCGATTAATTCCGTCATTATATCTCCAAAATGTCCATTTATTTGGCTCATTTGATTAAGAAAAACACCTGTTTCAAATCACCCAACATGACTACAAAATATCTAATAAATTACCTGTAATCTTTGTCCAAACATTTCAAACAACTTTCCTAATCCAACTTTAGGTATTTTAAAATGTAAATAATCGATAAAATTTAAGACGGGATAAACTGCGTTCAATTGCAGATAAAATGAAAGTGGAGCGAACTTCAGGTCACGAGCCTCAAACAAAACAGTCCATTTGGCTATACACCCAGAAAGGAAATGGCTACACCTTCATTTCTCAAAAGAAAAACATCAACCAATTTCTAAAGACTGTTGACATCTAGTGGAAGCTATAGAAACTGCAAGCATATTTATATTAAAACAGGCTTGCCATAGAAACCCAATGTAAAACAGATTGACCTCAAAAACAAAATTCCCTGGATGGATTGTGCTCGGGGTTTCGCCTGCCAAATCAGTTCTGTTATACTCACAGACATTATTCAAACAGTTTTAGAAACTTCAGAGTGTTTACTATCCAAATCTACTAATAACTAACTAACTATGTATATCCTAGCTTCTGGTCCTGACTAGCAGACAGTTTATTTGGGGCACGCTTTTCATCCGGGCGTGAAAATACCACCCCCTATCCCAGAGAGGTTATTAAATATATTTAGTTTACTTTAGTTAAATAAATATATTTTGTTATTCCATATCTCCACATTGTCTCCTTGTTACACACTTTGGACCGGTTCGTGACAAGAGGAAACGATTGTTCCATGTTGCATGGTGTTGAAATATCATAATAAATCATTCAATCTGATTGAGATGGATGTACCAATGTAACAATACAGTAGATGTGGAAATATCCTTTTACATTGTAGAACCAGTTTATTGGTTGTAATTGCCAACTGGGTAATTCTATGGTCCTGGGAGCCCAGGGTTTACAGTGGGGCAAAAAAAAAAAAGTATTTAGTCAGCCACCAATTGTGCAAGTTCTCCCACTTAAAAAGATGAGAGAGGCCTATAATGTTCATCATAGGTACACTTCAACTATGAGAGACAAAAGGAGAAAAAAAATCCAGAAAATCACATTGTAGGATTTTTAATGAATTTATTTGCAAATTATTATATAAATTATTAAGTGGGAGAACTTGCACAATTGGTGGCTGACTAAATACTTTTTTGCCCCACTGTATATTATGTAGGCCTACCTGTTTGAGCACCTGTCTTTGACAGATTCGATTTGGTTTCTCACGGGGAGGCTGTACAGTTTTAACCTCTACCAGTGTCCGTTCAGATAGGACAGGTTAAGCCTGATACAGTGGCTATTTGTTTTGGGCTATTGCCTGTTTATATTTAGTAAATCTGCTTTTATATTTTGTATGATATGGCGCTTTCACCATTGAATCACCAAGACCTGTAAATAATTCTACACTCTGAGCATGTCAATCTGCCTTGCCTTCTGCTGATTTCATGCCCTTATGACTACTACAAAGTCCATATTTTACACAGTCTAATAAAGATATGTTGTAGACAAAACACCAAAAAGGGCTGTCTGGTAGGCTCAATAAATGGACATAGATTTGTAGTTGAACAAGTCGTTGCATGTATAGATTTAGTTTTTACTTGACTTGAAAACTTGTGACTTGACTTGCTCTTAGAACACACAGCTTGGGATTTGACTCGAGTATTGACTCGTTTTACCTCAGGTACTGTATGTTCTTTTGCAAACTGTCTGGGACTCGTTGTTTACCTGTTAATACGCAAACACTCAAAGATATTTTACCTACTAAATCAAAGACTAAATTAACTGCAATACACTGGTCTCAAATATATTAGCATAACTAGGCTACACAGCTCTTATAGGCTAAATTGCGCTGCCAGATCCCGTACAGGGGGAGAGACTCGAAAGCCCAGCTAGCCTAGCTGGCTCGCTGAACTCAAATGGAGGCCGCTATTGAACATTTGCAATGTTGCAAGAGCTGCGTTTAATTTGCTTTATTCCGGGACAACGTGGACCGTGCTGACTTTCAACGTAGCAACTACTTGCTTGCGGAGGACTACAGAAGCAAAGTAGCTACTCTTAGCAAGCAAGTAGCAAACCTACATAAGCTACTGGGGAACCCATGCCCACCTACTTTTTATTTTTCGTCCACCCCAGTAGACGGACACCGCTCTGGTCTGGGGGAGGTTTCGCCACCGTGTCTTTATTTTCCACCATAATTTGCAAATAAAATCATAAAAAATCCTACAATGTGATTTTCTGGCCGACTGGCCGGTGCTAGGCAGGGTTCCATCCCTGAAGGGGTCTCCCACTTCCCTGGAGAAGGAGCTGATCTCGACCCAACCAACTAGCCATGGCGGCACATCACTCGCCGTGGAAGTCAAAGAAGGCGTCCTCTGGCACCTGGGGTCTCCATGGAGATGTTGAGCCCGGAACTGACACAGACCAGAAACAGCTTTGCCGCCCTGGATCCAGAGGTTCCAGTGCCTTCGTCCGTGGTGGCTTCCCAATAAAGATTGGATCCAGAGGTACCTGTGTCTTTGTACATGGCTCTGTCTCCCTCTCTGGTAGCTTCTACCTTGGGTTCACAGGCAAAGGCAAAAACCCTCTGCTACCCAGGAGCACGAGTACAGGAGATAACATTGCTGCTTCCGACTGTTCTACCACAGATGCCGGGAGCTGGGGTCAAACGACATCAGGAAGGCTAGCTTGGAACATTTGAAAATTGATTTTAAAGAACTGATTTTAGCATTAAAAGACAGAAATGCCAAGGCAGTGTTGCCGTCTATATTCAGAAGCACATTCCTGTAAAGCTTAGAGACAATCTAATGTTAAATACTGTTGAAGTAATATGGCTACAGGTTTGTCTGCCTCACCTAAAGCCCATTCTTGTGGGAAGCTGCTATAGACCACCAAGTGCTAACAGTCAGTATCTGGATAATATGTGTGAAATGCTTGATAATGTATGTGATATCAACAGAGAAGTATATTTTCTGGGTGATTTAAATATTGACTGGCTATCATCAAGCTGCCCACTCAGGGAAACATTTCAAACTGTAACCAGTGCCTGCAACCTGGATCAGGTTGTCAGTCAACTTACCAGGGTAGTTACAAACAGCATAGGAATTAAATCATCAACAGGTATTGATCACATTTTTACTAATGCTGCAGATATTTGCTTTAACTTCTTATGGCTGCAGGGGCAATATTGAGTAGCTTGGATGAAAGGTGCCTAGAGGTGCCCAGAGTAAACGGCCTGCTCCTCAGTTCCAGTTGCTAATATATGCATATTATTATTAGTATTGGATAGAAAACACTCTGAAGTTTCTAAAACTGTTTGAATGATGTCTGTGGGTATAACAGAACTCATACGGCAGGCAAAAACCTGAGAAGAAATCCAAACAGGAAGATGGAAAACTGAGGTTGGTCGATTTTCAACCCAGCCCCTATTGAATTCACAGTGGGATATGGATGAAGTTGCAATTCCTAGTGCTTCCACTAGATGTAAAATGTCTTTAGAAACTTGAATGAGGCTTCTACTGTGTTGTGGGGCTGAATGGGAGCTGAATGAGCCAGGTGTATGGCAGAGAGCCAAGGGCTGGTCACGCGCAATTCACATGATAGCGACCTGCGTTCCATGGCTTCTCTACAGACAAAGGAATTCTCTGGTTGGAACTTTATTGAAGATTTATGATAACAACACCCTAAAGATTGATCTATCTTAGGGCGGCAGGGTAGCCTAGTGGTTAGAGCATTGGACTAGTCATTGAATGGTTGCAAGTTCAAATCTCTGAGCTGACAAGTTACAAATGTGTCATTCTGCCCCTGAACAGGCAGTTAACGCACTGTTCCTAGGCCATCATTGAAAATAAGAATTTGTTCTTAACTGACTTGCCTAGTTAAATAAAGGTTAAAAAAATATATACAGTGCCTTGCGAAAGTATTCGGCCCCCTTGAACTTTGCGACCTTTTGCCACATTTCAGGCTTCAAACATAAAGATATAAAACTGTATTTTTTTGTGAAGAATCAACAACAAGTGGGACACAATCATGAAGTGGAACGACATTTATTGGATATTTCAAACTTTTTTTAACAAATCAAAAACTGAAAAATTGGGCGTGCAAAATTATTCACCCCCCTTAAGTTAATACTTTGTAGCGCCACCTTTTGCTGCGATTACAGCTGTAAGTCGCTTGGGGTATGTCTCTATCAGTTTTGCACATCGAGAGACTGAAATGTTTTCCCATTCCTCCTTGCAAAACAGCTCGAGCTCAGTGAGGTTGGATGGAGAGCATTTGTGAACAGCAGTTTTCTGTTCTTTCCACAGATTCTCGATTGGATTCAGGTCTGGACTTTGACTTGGCCATTCTAACACCTGGATATGTTTATTTTTGAAACATTCCATTGTAGATTTTGCTTTATGTTTTGGATCATTGTCTTGTTGGAAGACAAATCTCCGTCCCAGTCTCAGGTCTTTTGCAGACTCCATCAGGTTTTTTTCCAGAATGGTCCTGTATTTGGCTCCATCCATCTTCCCATCAATTTTAACCATCTTCCCTGTCCCTGCTGAAGAAAAGCAGGCCCAAACCATGATGCTGCCACCACCATGTTTGACAGTGGGGATGGTGTGTTCAGCTGTGTTGCTTTTACGCCAAACATAACGTTTTGCATTGTTGCCAAAAAGTTCAATTTTGGTTTCATCTGACCAGAGCACCTTCTTCCACATGTTTGGTGTGTCTCCCAGGTGGCTTTTGGCAAACTTTAAACAACACTTTTTATGGATATCTTTAAGAAATGACTTTCTTCTTGCCACTCTTCCATAAAGGCCAGATTTGTGCAATATACGACTGATTGTTGTCCTATGGACAGAGTCTCCCACCTCAGCTGTAGATCTCTGCAGTTCATCCAGAGTGATCATGGGCCTCTTGGCTGCATCTCTGATCAGTCTTCTCCTTGTATGAGCTGAAAGTTTAGAGGGACGGCCAGGTCTTGGTAGATTTGCAGTGGTCTGATACTCCTTCCATTTCTATATTATCGCTTGCACAGTGCTCCTTGGGATGTTTAAAGCTTGGGAAATATTTTTGTATCCAAATCCGGCTTTAAACTTCTTCACAACAGTATCTCGGACCTGCCTGGTGTGTTCCTTGTTCTTCATGATGCTCTCTGCGCTTTTAACGGACCTCTGAGACTATCCCAGTGCAGGTGCATTTATACGGAGACTTGATTACACACAGGTGGATTGTATTTATCATCATTAGTCATTTAGGTCAACATTGGATCATTCAGAGATCCTCATTGAACTTCTGGAGAGAGTTTGCTGCACTGAAAGTAAAGGGGCTGAATAATTTTGCAAGCCCAATTTTTCAGTTTTTGATTTGTTAAAAAAGTTGGAAATATCCAATAAATGTCGTTCCACTTCATGATTGTGTCCCACTTGTTGTTGATTCTTCACAAAAAAATACAGTTTTATATCTTTATGTTTGAAGCCTGAAATGTGGCAAAAGGTCGCAAAGTTCAAGGGGGCCGAATACTTTCGCAAGGCACTGTATCTAAAAGTTTTCATCCGACGTTCAGATGGACCTGCACGAGCGTTTGGATTTGTGTACTAAACGCGCTAACAAAAGTAGCTACTTGGACATAAATAATGGACATCATCGAACAAATCAATCATTTATTGTGGAACTAGGATTCCTGGGAGTGCATTCTGATGAGGATCATCAAAGGTAAAGGATTATTTATATTGTGATTTCTGATTTCTGTAGACTCCAACATGGTGGATAATTTTATTTATTTTCTGAGCGCTGTCTCAGATTATTGCATGGTTTGCTTTTTCTGTAAAGTTTTTTTGAAATCTGAAATCTGAATCTGAAATCTGTGGTTGCATTAAGAAGAGGTATAGCTATAATTCCATGTCTATAACTTACATTTTCATCTACATTTATGATGAGTATTTCTGTTGAATTAATGGTGCTATACAAAATCACTGGATGTTTTTGGAACTAGTGAACGCGCCAATGTAAACTCCGATTTTTTTTATATAAATATTAACTTTATCAAACAAAACATGCATGTATTGTGTAACAAGACGTCCTATGAGTGTCATCAGATGAAGATCATCAAAGGTTAGTGATTCATTTTATCTCTATTTGTGCTTTTTGTGACTCCTCTATTTGTCTGGAAAAATGGCTGGGTTTTTATGCGAGTTAGTGGTCACCTAACATAATTGTTTGTGGCGCTTTCGCTGTAAAGTCTATTTGAAATCGGACACTGTGGTGGGATTAACAACAAGATTACCTTTAAAACGGTATAAGATACATGTACAGTGGGGCAAAAAAGTATTTAGTCAGCCACCAATTGTGCAAGTTCTCCCACTTAAAAAGATGAGAGAGGCCTGTAATTTCCATCATAGGTACATTTCAACTATGACAGACAAAATGAGAAGAAAAAAAATCCAGAGAATCATATTGTAGGACTTTTAATGAATTTATTTGCAGATTATGGTGGAAAATAAGTATTTGGTCAATAATAAAAGTTTATCTCAATACTTTGTTATATACCCTTTGTTGGCAATGACAGAGGTCAAACGTTTTCTGTAAGTCTTCACGAGGTTTTCACACACTGTTGCTGGTATTTTGGCCCATTCCTCCATGCAGATCTCTTCTAGAGCAGTGATGTTTTGGGGCTGTTGCTGGGAAACACAGACTTTCAACTCCCTCCAAAGATTTTCTATGCGGTTGAGATCTGGAGACTGGCTAGGCCACTCCAGGACCTTGAAATGCTTCTTACGAAGCCACTCATTCGTTGCCCGGGCGGTGTGTTTTGGATCATTGTCATGCTGAAAGACCCAGCCACGTTTCATCTTCAATGCCCTTGCTGATGGAAGGAGGTTTTCACTCAAAATCTCACGATACATGGCCCCATTCATTCTTTCCTTTACACGGATCAGTCGTCCTGGTCCCTTTGCAGAAAAACAGCCCCAAAGCATGATGTTTCCACCCCCATGCTTCACAGTAGGTATGTTGTTCTTTGGATGTAACTCAGCATTCTTTGTCCTCCAAACACGACGAGTTGAGTTTTTACCAAAAAGTTATATTTTGGTTTCATCTGACCATATGACATTCTCCCAATCTTCTTCTGGATCATCCAAATGCTCTCTAGCAAACTTCAGACGGGCCTGGACATGTACTGGCTTAAGCAGGGGGACACGTCTGGCACTGCAGGATTTGAGTCCCTGGCGGCGTAGTGTGTTACTGATAGTAGGCTTTGTTACTTTGGTCAGCTCTCTGCAGGTCATTCACTAGGTCCCCACGTGTGGTTCTGTGATTTTTGCTAACCGTTCTTGTGATCATTTTGACCCCACGGGGTGAGATCTTGCGTGGAGCCCCAGATCAAGGGAGATTATCAGTGGTCTTGTATGTCTTCCATTTCCTAATAATTGCTCCCACAGTTGATTTCTTCAAACCAAGCTGCTTACCTATTGCAGATTCAGTCTTCCCAGCCTGGTGCAGGTCTACAATTTTGTTTCTGGTGTCCTTTGACAGCTCTTTGGTCTTGGCCATAGTGGAGTTTGGAGTGTGACTGTTTGACGTTGTGGACAGGTGTCTTTTATACTGATAACAAGTTCAAACAGGTGCCATTAATACAGGTAACGAGTGGAGGACAGAGGAGCCTCTTAAAGAAGAAGTTACAGGTCTGTGAGAGCCAGAAATCTTGCTTGTTTGTAGGTGACCAAATACTTATTTTCCACCATAATTTGCAAATAAATTCATTAAAAATCCTACAATGTGATGTTCTGGATTTTTTTTTCTCATTTTGTCTGTCATAGTTGAAGTGTACCTATGATGAAAATTACAGACCTCTCTCATCTTTTTAAGCGGGAGAACTTGCACAATTGGTGGCTGACTAAATACTTTTTTGCCCCACTGTATGTTTGAGGAATTTTAATAATGAGATTTCTGTTGTTTTGAATTTGGCGCCCTGCACTTTCACTGGCTTTTGTCATATCATCCCGTTAACGGGGTTGCAGCCCTAAGAAGTTTTAAAGCAGTATCCAAATCCATAGGATGTAGTGATCACAATAGAATAGCCATATCTAGGAAAATGAAAGTTCCATAGGCGGGGCCTATATAGTGCATAAGAGGTCATACAATATGTTTTGTAGTGATTCATATGTTGATGATGTAAATAATATTTGCTGGTCTGTGGTGTGTAATGAGGAGCAATCAGACACGTGGCACTTTTATGAAACAAATGATTCGTTACTGATAAGCACGCACCCATTAAGAAAATGCTGTATGGTTGAGAGGGATGAGGCAAAAGGTATGGCAATTAAGTTTGGCAGCCCAACTGATTAACAAACATACTGCAAATTAAGAAATCATGAGACTAAACAAAATATAAAATAAAAAGATACTACACTGAAACAAAGATAAATTATATAAAGAGTGATAGTAAAAAGCTTTGGGGCACCTTAAATGAAATTTTGGGGAAAAAAGCGAAATCGGCTGCTTCATTCATTTAATCAGATGGCTCATTCATCACACAGCCCACTGATATTGCAAACTACTTTAATAACTTTTTCTTTGGCAAGATAAGCAAACTTAGGGATGACATGCCAGCAACAAACGCTGACTCCACACATCCAAGTATATCAGACCAAATTATGAAAGACAAAAATTGTACTTTTGAATTCCGTAAAGTCAGTGTGGAAGAGGTGAAAAAATTATTGTTGTCTATCAAGAATGACAAGCCAACAGGGTCTGACAATCTAGATGGAAGATTACTGAGGATAATAGCAGATGATATTGCCACTCCTATTTGTCACATCTTCAATTTAAGCCTACTAGAGTGTGTGTGCCCTCAGGCCTGGAGGGAAGCTAAAGTAATTCAGCTACCCAAGAATAGTGCAGTAAAGCCCCCTTTACTGGCTCAAATAGCCGACAAGTCAGCCTGTTACAAACCCCTAGTAAACTTCTGGAAAATATTGTGTTTGACCAGATACAATGCTATTTTACAGTAAACAAATTGACAACAGAATTTCAGCATGCTTATAGGGAAGGACAATCAACAAGCACAGCACTTACACAAATTACTGATGATTGGCTGAGAGAAATTGATGATAAGATTATTGTGGGGGCTGTCTTGTTAGACTTCATTGCAGCTTTTGACATTATTGATCATAGTCTGCTGCTGGAAAAACATATGTGTTATGGCTGTACACCCCCTGCTATAATGTGGATAAAGAGTTACTTGTCTAACAGAACATAGAGGGTGTTCATTAATGGAAAGCCTATCAAATATAATCCAGTTACAATCAGGAATTCCCCAGGGTAGCTGTTTAGGCCCCTTGCTTTTTAAAATTTTTACAAAAGACATTCCACTGACTTTGTGTAAAGCCAGAGTTTCTATGCACGCGGACGACTCAACACTATACACGTCAGCTACTACAGCGACTGAAATGATTGCAACACTCAACATAAAGCTGCAGTTAGTTTCAGACTAGGTGGCAAGGAATAAGTTAGCCCTAAATATTTCTAATACTAAAAACATTGTATTTGGAACAAAACACTCACTAAACCCTGAACCTCAACTAAATCGTGTAATAAATAATGTGGAAATTGAGCAAGTTGAGATGACTAAACTGCTTGGAGTAATACTTGATTGTAAACTATCATGGTCAAAACATATTGATGCAGTAGTAGCTAAGATGGGGAGAAGTTTGTCTATAATAAAGTGATGCTCTGCCTTCTTAACAACACTATCAACAAGGCAGGTCCTACCGGCCCTAGTTTTGTCGCACCTTGACTACTGTTCATTTGTGTGGTCAGTTGCCACAAAAAAAGGACTTAGGACTTAGAAAATTGCAATTGGCTCAGAACAGGACAGCACTACTGGCCCTTGGATGTACACAGGGAGCTAATATTAATAATATGCATGCCAATCTCTCCTGACTGAAAGTGGAGGAGAGATTGACTTCATCACTTCTTTTATTTCTGAGAGGTATTGACATGTTGATTGCACCGAGCTGTCTGTCTGAACTACTGGCACACAGCACGGACACCCATGCATACCCCACAAGACATGCCACAAGACGTCTCTTCACAGTCCCCAAGTCCAGAACAGACTATGGAAGGCACACAGTACTACATAGAGCCATGACTACATGGAACTCTATTCCACATCAAGTAACTCGGTCTCAACCTTTAAGTCTCTACTGAAGACTCATCTCTTCAGTGGGTCATATGATTGAGTGTAGTCTGGCCCAGGAGTGGGAGGGTGAACGGAAAGGCTCTGGAGCAACGAACCGCCCTTGCTGTCTCTGCCTGGCCGGTTCCCCTCTTTCCACTGGGATTCTCTGCCTCTAACCCTATTACAGGGGCTGAGTCACTGGCTTTACTGGGGCTCTCTCATGCCGTCCCTGGAGGAGGTGCGTCACCTGAGTGGGTTGAGTCACTGATGTGGTCATCCTGTCTGGGTTGGCGCCCCCCCCCCCCCCCCCTTGGGTTGTGCCGTGGCGGAGGTCTTTGTGGGCTATACTCAGCCTTGTCTCAGGATGGTAAGTTGGTGGTTGAAGATATCCCTCTAGTGGTGTGGGGGCTGTGCTTTGGCAAAGTGGGTGGGGTTATATCCTTCCTGTTTGGCCCTGTCCGGGGGTGTCCTCGGAGTGGGCCACAGTGTCTCCTGACCCCTCCTGTCTCAGCCTCCAGTATTTATGCTGCAGTAGTTTATGTGTCGGGGGGCTAGGGTCAGTTTGTTATATCTGGAGTACTTCTCCTGTCCTATTCGGTGTCCTGTGTGAATCTAAGTGTGCGTTCTCTAATTCTCTCCTTCTCTCTTTCTCTCTCTCGGAGGACCTGAGCCCTAGGACCATGCCCCAGGACTACCTGACATGATGACTTCTTGCTGTCCCCAGTCCACCTGGCTGTGCTGCTGCTCCAGTTTCAACTGTTCTGCCTTATTATTATTCGACTATGCTGGTCATTTATGAACATTTGAACATCTTGGCCATGTTCTGTTATAATCTCCACCCGGCACAGCCAGAAGAGGACTGGCCATCCCACATATGCTCTCTCTAATTCTCTCTTTCTTTCTCTCTCTCGGAGGACCTGAGCTCTAGGACCATGCCCCAGGAATACCTGACATGATGACTCCTTGCTGTCCCCAGTCCACCTGACTGTGCTGCTGCTCCAGTTTCAACTATTCTGCCTTATTATTATTCAACCATGCTGGTCATCTATGAACATTTGAACATCTTGACCATGTTTTGTTATAATCTCCACCCGGCACAGCCAGAAGAGGACTGGCCACCCCACATAGCCTGGTTCCTCTCTAGGTTTCTTCCTAGGTTTTGGCCTTTCTAGGGAGTTTTTCCTAGCCACCGTGCTTCTACACCTGCATTGCTTGCTGTTTGGGGTTTTAGGCTGGGTTTCTGTACAGCACTTTGAGATATCAGCTGATGTACGAAGGGCTATATAAATACATTTGATTTGATTTGAACTAACGCAAGCAGTAAAATTTGAATTAAAAAACAGATAAAAAAAACACCTTATGGAACAACGGGACTGTGAAGCCATGCTTTCAATACTTCTAGGTTAAACTACTGCAATGCTCTACTTTCCGGCTACCCAGATAAAGCACCTAATAAACTTCAGTTAGTGCTAAATACGGCTGCTGGAATCCTGACTAGAACCAAAATAATTGATCATATTACTCCAGTGCTGGCCTTCCTACACTGGCTTCCTGACAAGGCAAGTGCTGATTTCAAGGTTTTACTGCTAACCTACAAAGCATTACATGTGCTTGCTCCTACCTATCTCTCTGATTTGGTCCTGCTGTACATACCTACACGTACGCTACGGTCACAAGATGTAGGCCTCCTAATTGTCCCTAGAATTTCTAAGCAAACAGCTGGAGGCAGGACTTTCTCCTATAGAGCTCCATTTTCATGTAATGGTCTGCCTACCCATGTGAGAGACACAAACTCGGTCTCAACCTTTAAGTCTTTACTGAAGACTCATCTCTTCAGTGGGTCACATGATTGAGTGTAGTCTTGCCCAGGAGTGTGAAGATGAACGGAAAGGCTCTAGAGCAACGAACCACCCTTGCTGTCTGTGCTTGGCTGGTTCCCCTCTTTCCACTGGGATTCTCTGCCTCTAACCCTATTACAGGGGCTGAGTCACTGGTGCTCTTTCATGCCGTCCCTAGGAGGGGTGCGTCACTTGAGTGGGTTGAGATCACGATGTGATCTTCCTGTCTGGGTTGGCGCCCAGACAGGAACCCCGTGGGTTGTGCCGTGGCGGAGATCTTTGTGGGCTATACTCGGCCTTGTCTCAGGATGGTAAGTTGGTGGTTGAAGAAATCCCTCTAGTGGTGTCGGGGCTGCGCTTTGGCAAAGTGGGTGGGGTTATATCCTTCCTGTTTGGCCATGTCCGGGGGTATCATCGGATGGGGCCGCAATGTCTCCTGACCTTTCCTGTCTCAGCCTCCAGTATTTATGCTGCAGTAGTTTATGTGTCGGGGGCTAGGGTCAGTTTGTTATATCTGGAGTACTTCTCCTGTCTTATCCGGTGTCCTGTGTGAATTTAAGTTTGCTCTCTCTAATTCTCTCTTTCTCTCTTTCTTTCTCTCTCTCGGAGGAGCTGAGCCTTAGGACCATGCCTCAGGACTACCTGACATGATGACTCCTTGCTGTCCCCAGTCCACCTGGCCGTGCTGCCGCTCCAGTTTCAACTGTTCTGCCTGAGGCTATGGAATCCTGACCCGTTCACCGGACATGCTACCTGTCCCAGACCTCTTATTTGACCTTGCTGGTCATTTATGAACATTTGAACATCTTGGTCATGTTCTGTTATAATCTCCACCCGGCCCAGCCAGAAGAGGACTGGCCACCCCTCATAGCCTGGGTCCTCTCTAGGATTCTTCCTAGGTTTTGGCCTTTCTCTGGAGTTTTTCCTAGCCAACGTGTTCAACACCTGCATTTTTTGCTGTTTGGGGTTTTAGGCTGGGTTTCTGTACAGAACTTTGAGATATCAGCTGATGTACGAAGGGCTACATAAATATATTTGATTTGATTTGATTTGAAGCAACACGAACATTGGCACGCACTATACATACACATGGATTTAGTACTGTACATATGTGGTAGTGGTGGAGAAGGGGTCTCAGGGCACACAGTGTGTTGTGAAATCTGTTAATGTATTGTAATGTTTTAAAACAGTATAAACTGCCTTAATTTTGCTGGACCCCAGGAAGAGTAGTTGCTGCCAAAGCTAATGGGGATCCATTATAAATGCAAATACAAATACAAATACTTGGGACTCGACTCGAGACTCGGACCTTGTGAATTGCTTGTGACTCGAATAATAGTGACTTGGTCCCACCGCTGCTGTATATTACTGTGCTGTATCTATCCTGTTGCCACTACTCCAAAACCGCCATAAAAAGCCAGACTACGGTTTGCAACTGCACATGGGGACAAGGATCGTACCTTTTGGAGAAATGTCCTCTGGTCTGATGAAACAAAAATAGAACTGTTTGGCCATAATGACCATCATTATGTTTGGAGGAAAAGGGGGATGCTTGTAAGCCGAAGAACACCATCCCAACCGTGAAGCACGGGGGTGGCAGCATCATGTTGTGGGTGGCAGCATCATGTTGTGGGTGTGCTTTGCTGCAGGAGGGACTGGTGCACTTCACAAAATAGATGGCATTATGAGGCAGGAAAATTATGTGGATATATTGAAGCAACATCTCAAGACATCAGTTAAAGCTTGGTCGCAAGTGGGTTTTCCAAATGGACAATGACCCCAAACATACTTCCCGCAAAATGGCTTAAGGACAACAAAGTCAAGGTATTGGAATGACCTCAATCCTGTAGAAAATTTGTGGGTAGACCTGAAAAAGCGTGTGCGAGCAAGGAGGCCTACAAACCTGACTCAGTTACAACAGCTCTGTCAGGAGGAATGGGACAGAATTCACCCAACTTGGGAAGCTTGTGGAAGGCTACCCGAAGCGTTTGACCCAAGTAAAAAAAAGGCAATGCTACCACATATGTAAAGGCAATGCTACCACATACTAATTGAGTGTATGTAAACCTCTGAGCCACTAGGAATGTGATGAAAGAAATAAAGGATGACATTTCACATTCTTAAAATAAAGTGGTGATCCTAATTGACCTAAGACAGGGAATTTTTACTAGGATTAAATGTGAGGAATTGTGAAAAACTGAGTTTAAATGTATTTGGCTAAGGGTTATGTAAACTTCCGACTTCAACTATATATCTACCTCAATTACCTCGTACCCATGCACATCAACTCTGTACTGGTGCACCATGTGCAGTGGGGCAAAAATGTATTTAATTGGTGGCTGACTAAATACTTTTTTGCCCCACTGTATATAGCCAAGTTATCATTTCTCATTGTGATTTCTTCCTCTTGTTATTATTTTTCTATTATTTATATATATTTTTCTCTGCATTGTTGGGAAGGCCCTATAAGTAAGCATTTCACTGTTAGTCTACACCTGTTTTATACAAAGCAGAGTTTTATTTTAACTTGTTGACAAACGCTGATTGGCTATTGGCCAACAAGCTGCGTCAACCTTAAACTAAAAGAACAGCAATCCCACTTGCAAACAAATTATATAGTTTGAAAACCACTTTAATAGATTGCTTTTTATAAATAATGTTTTGTTGTTGCATTTAACTGCCGAAAATAATGTTATAGAGGCCATTTCTTTAACTTCTTATGGCTGCAGGGGCAGTATTGAGTAGCTTGGATGAAAGGTGCCCATATCAAACGGCCTGCTCCTCATCCATAGTTGTAATATTTGCATAGTATTATTAGTATTGGATAGAAAACACTCTGAAGTTTCTAAAACTGTTTGAATGATGTCTGTGAGTATAACAGAACTGATATTGGCAGGCAAAATCCTGAGTCAAAAAATCAAAACAGGAAGTCAAAAATCTGAGCTTGTTTGTATTCACCAGAGTCCCCAATGAAATCCCCTTGAGATATGAATGATGTTGCACTGCCTAGGGGTTCCACTAGATGTCAACCATCAATAGAAATTATTATGAGGCTTCTGTGTTGTTGTGGTAGTGAATGAGAGCAGAATATATCAGATGTCCATCAAGCAGCCATTTTGTGATCTCACTTTTTCCTCATGGTAGTCACTTGCGTTCCATTGCTCACGAAGACAAGAAAGAATTCTCTGGTTGGAACTTTATTGAAGCTATATGTTAAAAACATCCTAATGATTGATTCTGTACTTTGAAATGTTTCTTCGACCGGTAATATCACTTTTTGAAGTTCTTGTCCGATATAACGCTGACCAGAATTAGCGTTTAGATATGTATACCAAACACTAACAAAATAAGGTATTTGGACATGAATAACGGACATTTTCGAACAAACTAAACATTTATTGTGGACCTGGGATTCCTGGAGTGCTTTCTGATGTAGATCATCAAAGGTAAGGGAATATTTATCATGTAATTTCTTGTTTATGTTTCTTGTTTATGTTGTTTATATTTATCATGTATTTTTACTTTTGAGCGCCGTCTCAGAATATTGCATGGTTTTCTTTTTCCGTAAAGTTAAAAAAAAATCTGACACAGTGGTTGCATTAAGGAGAGGTATATCTATAATTCCATGTGTATTATCATCTACATTTATGATGAGTATTTATGTTGAATGATGTGGCTATGCAAAATCACTTGATGTTTTTGGAACTAGTGAATCTAACGCGCCAATGTAAACTCAGATTTTTTAAATATAAATACGAACTTTATCAAACAAAACATGCATGTATTGTGTAACATGAAGTCCTATGAGTGTCATCTGATGAAGATAATTCAAGGTTAATGATTCATTTATCTTTATTTCTGGTTTTTGTTTATGCTATATTTTGCTGGAAAATGGCTGTGCTTATTGTTGTTTGGTGGAGACCTAACATAATCGTTTGTAGTGCTTTCGCTGAAAAGCCTATTTGAAATCGGACGCTTTGGTTAACAACTAGAAAAGCTTTAAAATGATATAAGACATGTATGTTTTAGGAATTGTAATTATGAGATTTCTGTGGTTTGAATTTGGCGCCCTCTATTTTCACTGGTAGTTGTCATCTCGATCCCGGTATCGGGATTGCAGCCATAACAGGTTTTAATAGGTGACCATGAGGTCAGCATGCCCGAGACGTGGGTGCTCAGGACGATAGAAGAGTTTCACACTAGTAATTACCAGTTCAAGGGCCGTTCAAGTAGATTTTTCCCAGTTGTATGTGGTAAATTCCTCGTCTGAGTACCATTTTCTCTAGCTAACATTCCACTCCTTTCCACTCCTTGTCACTGCCAAGTAAATCCAGCTGCATATTGAACGTTGAGATTGCCGAAAGGCCATTTTCTTTGGCAATGAAAAGGACTGTCAAAGAGTGGAATGTTATCTAAAGAGACTGGTACTTGGTTATGAACACACCATGACATAAAGGTACCACGGTACACCTCCTCTCCGAGGTAATGTGATGGGCTGTTAGTTGCTGTTAAGTAAGTGCAACAAAGGGTGCATTGGCAAAATTGATTGAAGTGAGTACTACAGGTTTGCTGAAGTGGGTGCAGAAGGAAAGTTCCTAACTTGGCTCAAGCATTTTCACAAGGTGCTGAAACCCCCTATTCTCAACCACCGAGAATGGGCACATACAGTATACACATCTATAAATAAAAGACCGTAACATTTTTTAAACATTGGCTACCTATTGCTCTTTCAATTTCTTTGGCACGAATCAGAATCAGCTGCAGAGGGGAGACAATGTTACATTTCCGCTTTGCTCTGGTAAACTGAGGTGTAAATGTGTCAACATATTTGAGGTGTTGGCAGCTGCATAGGCTAGTCTCGTTGAGGGTGGCAACATACTGTTAACGTTTTATCCACAGCTCTGTCCATCGCCATTGTAATCTACTGTTGTAATCTACATTAAATGATGATAATCCAATTCCATCACTCGTCTGAGCCTCACAAAAGGACAGCTTGAAATGCGGCAATTAAGATTTGAATTTGAATCACAACGTGCGCATAGGCTCTAGTTGTTTTAATGGAATAGGCTGTAATGTTTTTTCAGGTCAGATTTACTCAAGAGGCATAGACCTACAACGCAGCGTAGGCATAGCCTATAGGCCAAGTGTTTTTCCTTTTTGTAAATGTTTTTTTCATTTGGGTTCACAGTGCGAACCGAACCAAGGTCCCAAACCGAATGGTTCGGCATGAATACTTATACCATTACACCCCTACTGGACCGAAACCAGCAGGCTACATAACACATGACTGATTTAAGGTCATTAGCAGCTCTGCTGGGCTTCCCTTTGGGCTAAGAAATGCCCCCATACCAATGCTAGCACCGCTAAAGACGGCTATTTTTCACCGGCCTGTAAAGACCTGCTGGTCGAGGGGAAGCCTCCCATGGCGTCTCTTTCTCAGTCCATCAGCTTGTGTGTTTCAGTGTGTGTAGGAGCGTATCTCCCCGGATCTCTGCCTGTCAGGGATGACTCTTTTAAAGAAGTGCTGTGTCGCTACCAAACAAACATTAGCGCTGGATGATTTAGCACCGTGGCCCTTTGGGTGGATCTGATGGGGAGGGGACTGGGGTAACAATCACAATGGGCTTGGTACTATATCGAAAAGAGTTGAATGTGTCTGTCAGACATCAAGGCATATGTCATGGCTTGTTATGTGGTCTGGTTAGCATGCCAGCATTCGCTTTCTCACACACACACACACACACAACATCACAGTGAGTGTCCATTGACGCTGTCCTTTTTTCCATTGTCTTTATGCTTGAGTGACACTTTAAGTGATAAACCTGTCATTTTAACTAAAGAAATGTCATCTTTCTCCATCCTAGCCTCTGCTCCCACCTATCCTCTTTAGTCTAGGCATCAGACCAGGGTTGAGCACTAGGTTGAGCCTGCTCTGAGAGTGTCAGATGGTTTGAGTTTACACTGTGGGTACTATTCCATTTGTTCCAATGCGGCAGCTCAATCAAACACAGCAAAAAATGTTCAAAGCAAATGAAATCCAGGCCTGTGTCCGAAATGGCACCACATTCCCTAAATAGTGCAGTGCATTTGACCAGGGCCAATAAGGAATTATAGGGAATAGGGTACCCTTTCAGATGCAGCCTAGGTAAGCTCGGCATAGGTACAAATCTCTCCCGAATGCTGGCTCTGAGTTTAATGATTCAGCCTCAAAATGTTGTGTGTTGTTGAGCCGTTGAATTTCTGATAGACACATTTGTGCTGTGTGCGGCTGATATTGGCTGGATGTTGATCTCAGTGGGAGTGTCAGTTTTCCTGCTGATAGCTGTGGTTTCACATCACAGCAAAGTGGGAGACTTGTCGTCGGATGATGTGATGATGACAGGGGGAAAATTAAAAATGTGTTTGTCTGTAGTGCCATTCAAAAGGATAGCTAGCCTGGGTGCCAGTCTGTTTCTGCTATCATGACAATGAGTTACCATCAAGCAAAAATGAAAGTCTGAGTCTGTTGTATTTAGGCAGTTTTCAGAATCTCTGTTATCGTAGCAAATAAAGATCTTATGCCATAATGTGCACCCTCTGTTAAATACATGTGAACTGAATGATGGATGAGTATAGTAAGGGCTGTCAGCTGTGCCATTGGATTATCATTGTGGCTAAATGGTTACTTTCCATAAAGGGACAGGTACTAATATCCTGCCATTCCAGCCCTGTGTGCATTTGTGCACGTACACCCTCCGTTATTCCTTTCTTTGGCTCCAATCCACCTGGCCTAACAGTAGCATTTCACATTCCTCTACTTCCCCTCTCTTCTAATCCTGCACAGGGTTGGTTGTGCCAAGGCAATCAGTTTAAATTTGTATTTTTATGAAAGGGAATTATTCTAATGCTTATTATGGGTGAGTTACGGCAGGAGCCCGAGTCTGCTACGCGCTCCTTTTAATCTTTCTTGCTGTTAATTAAGATTGGGCATGGCTAACGAGCCTGGGAACTGGATTTGTTTCTAAATTAAAACGTGCAAATGCGTATTGGGCCACAGTAATGCTGTCTCTTAAATATTTCATTGTCCCTTAACGAGCACTTCACATTGCAGGGGGAAAGGGATCCCCCTCCCTCTATACCTGCCTGCCGATGAGGAAGCCAATACTTTCTCCTGGTGCAATCACACAACTTTGGTGTGTGTGTATGAGAGAGATGGGTTGTGTGCATATGAGAGACATGCACACAACCTGTGTCTCTCATATGCACACAACCTATGAGCGAGACAGTCTGTGCGTGTGAGAGAGAAACTGTGTGTGTGTATGAGAGAGAAACTGTATGTATGAGAGAGAAACTGTGTGTATGAAAGAGAAACTGTGTGTGTATGAGAGGGAGACAGTTTGTGTGCGTATGAGAGGGAGACAGTTTTTGTGCGTATGAGAGGGAGACAGTTTTTGTGTGTATGAGAGGGAGACAGTTTTTGTGTGTATGAGAGGGAGACAGTTTTTGTGTGTATGAGAGGGAGACAGTTTGTGTATGAGAGGGAGACAGTTTGTGTATGAGAGGGAGACAGTTTGTGTATGAGAGGGAGACAGTTTGTGTATGAGAGGGAGACAGTTTGTGTATGAGAGGGAGAGACAGTTTGTGTATGAGAGGGAGAGACAGTTTGTGTATGAGAGGGAGAGACAGTTTGTGTATGAGAGGGAGAGACAGTTTGTGTATGAGAGGGAGAGACAGTTTGTGTATGAGAGGGAGAGACAGTTTGTGTGTGTGTGTGTATGAGAGGGAGAGACAGTTTGTGTGTGTATGAGAGGGAGAGACAGTTTGTGTGTGTGTGTGTATGAGAGGGAGAGACAGTTTGTGTGTGTGTGTATGAGAGGGAGAGACAGTTTGTGTGTGTGTGTGTATGAGAGGGAGAGACAGTTTGTGTGTGTGTGTGTATGAGAGGGAGAGACCGTTTGTGTGTGTGTGTGTATGAGAGGGAGAAACCGTTTGTGTGTGTGTGTATGAGAGGGAGAAACCGTTTGTGTGTGTGTGTATGAGAGGGAGAGACAGTTTGTGTGTGTGTGTGTATGAGAGGGAGAGACCGTTTGTGTGTGTGTGTATGAGAGGGAGAAACCGTTTGTGTGTGTGTGTGTATGAGAGGGAGAAACCGTTTGTGTGTGTGTGTGTATGAGAGGGAGAAACCGTTTGTGTGAGACCGTGTGCATGTGTAATAAAAGGAGGCAGACCGGAGGCGGTGGAGGAGGAACAAGAGAACCCTGGAGAGCAGGAGGGAATGTTGGGAGCATGCTCCGTTCACTCGGCAGCAGCCAGCACCGGAGCTGGGAGAACAACAAACAGGGAACATTTTAATTTGTGGGGCCTTTGAGGCTGCTGCAGCTCGATGTGTGTGCATGTGTGTGTCTACTAACGAAGGGAAGGAAAGGGGGTCTGACTAAGTGAGTGATATGTACCTTTCTATGATTGTTGCCTAACATTACCAAAGCATTGAGAGAACTAATGACTGTAACACTTCCTTTAAATACCCTCTTTATAATTAATTAGAAGCCCACTTATAAACTCCTTATGAGATAATGCCCAACATAGACACTTATAATAGGAAGTGTTAACCAAATTACTACAATCTATAGACTGGTTCTATATATGGGTGTTGGTGGTAGTCAGGTCAATGGCACCTGTCACTGTCAGGTAAAATCACATTAGCTAGACTGAGACGTTGTAACAAAGTTACAGAAATGCCTTCTTCATGTGCGAGCTAGCTAGCATACACTCTTGCCCTTTTCACACTATCATGCCGACCTGAACCAAGCTGTGCTGGCTAGGATATTTTGTTTTCACATTGTCCTTTTCAGCTCTGTTCCAATAATTATGGTGGAGGCATAACCTTGTCAACTTACTATAGCTTGGTTTGGCTAGGTTCGGGAGTTAGAAAACCTAATTTATGCAACGCTTTACATAAAGCTGAGCAGATATGTAGTTACATTAAATAATATAATAGTCAAATGTTTTATTTCATTGTGTAATTACTTGTAGAGTTTGGCCTGTCTCTTCATTACAATCCATTGTCATTGCCTCTTATACTGTAGCTTATCTGCAGTTAGAATGTACTGTGGAGTAAGTATGGTTCCCAACATAATAGTTATTGTGCCACATTTTCCTGTCACAATGACATGCGCTGTGCCCTTATGGAAAAACACATGATTTCACATGTTGGAAATCACATGATTTCAGATGTGAAATTCTGACATGTTTTGTACATGTGAAACAGGGTTTTGGCACACTTCACATGTGATGATATTTCACATGAAGATTTACATGTAGATTTTCACATGTGATCTCATAACCTTTCACATGTGGAACTTCATATGAAATATCATCACATATAAAGTGTTCCAAAACAACATGGTTTCACATCTGGATTTTCACAAGTAATCATACAACCTCACATAAGATCATGTGAAATTCATGGTTTTTCCACAAGAGTGAGCAAACTAACCGTCACATGTCTCAGAGGGGATGAGTGAAATTACAATTTGCGCGATTTTGGTGTACACTATAGGTTAAGACAATTTAGGTTTAGACTTTAGGTCTAGACAATTTGGTGAAAATTTGTCAATGTCAGTGAGAAGGCTAAATTGAAATGTAGGTTAACAGTATGGCACAATGTAGTATTCAGAGCTCCCATCTCTTTAAAATGTTGATGTTTGCTCACAGTGCGTGTGTCAATGCTTGAGTAATCTCTTGTGGACAGACCCACGTTGTATCGTAGCATTTGTTAAGACTGTGGGATGTGCCAAATACAGAAAAACTTTGTTCCAGTACTCAGATTTTTCTAGCCATCTTTCAAATTTGGGAAGGGGAGGGGACATTTGTCCCATAGGCTTGCCCAAAACTTGCAGATTAATAATGTTGGAGGAATCTGTAATATGTAACCATACAGTAGAAGAGCAACATAGATATTATGTTAAGTGTTGCTCAAGAGCCATTGAGGTTAGAAAGGTTAAGATAATATACATGTTACAACGACTAAATATCCACAAGGTAGCATGTAGTGACTCTTACAGTACAGACCTTTTTGCAGGAGGACTATTGAGCATGTTGTTTTTTTTTTTTACAGTGAATAGCATTTTCTGATTCCCTTGTTGCCATGGAGACACCTGGTGACCGCCCTTTCCACTCTTCCGCCTTTTCTGTGAAAATATCAGCTTCGACAATCTGGTGCCTATTGTAATATATTTATCTAGGGAGGGCAGGGTGGTCAGAGAATGAGGGGAAGAAGTTTCAAGTTGTATTAGTCATGTACGTACGGTATACATAGTCCAACGAAATTCTTACTTGCAGGTTCCTTCCCGACAATGCAACAACAATAAGAAATAATAAAAGATAAGAATACAAACATTAAGTAAATGGCTCATTAGAATAGAATAAACATTTTAACAATAATATAGGAAGGCACAATTTATAGTCCAATATTTACATGTGTATTTGGGAAGGGGATGGGAGGCAGTGTATAAACTGGGCAGTACAATAAGAGTCTGGTTGCAGCAGTTGTGATGTGTGTGTGCATGGGTGAGTGCATGCTGATGTGGACGACGAGGAATTTAAAACTCGTGACTCTCTACTCCAGTCCCGTTGATGTGGATCAGGTCATGTTCCCTCATCTGCTTCCTGAAGTCAACAATCAACTTGTTTGTTTTTCTGATGTTGAGGGAGAGGTTGTTGTCATTACACTTCAATGCCAGTTCACTTACCTTCTCCCTATATGCTGACACGTTGTTGTTTATCAGGCCTTCTGTTGTCAGCAAACTTTATGGAGTTGTTGTCAGGCAAAGCCACGTAGTCGTGGTTGAACAAGGAGTACAGCAGAGGACAGAAGACACAACCCTGGGGGGCCTCTGTGTTAAGTCTGTGTGGAGGAGGTGTTGTTGCCAAGAAGGGAGGTGGGAGCTGTCTCCAGGTAGAAAGAATGCAGCATACCAGCAGTATACCACCCTGCATACCACTGCTGGCTTGCTTCTGAAGCTAAGCAGGGTTGGTCCTGGTCAGTCCCTGGATGGGAGACCAGATGCTGCTGGAAGTGGTGTTGGAGGGCCAGTAGGAGGCACTCTTTCCTCTGGTCTAAAAATATCCCAATGCCCCAGGGCATGTGTAGGGTGCTGTCTTTCGGATGGGACGTTAAACGGGTGTCCTGACTCGCTGAGGTCATTACAGATCCCATGGCACTTATCGTAAGAGTAGGGGTGTTAACCCCGGTGTCCTGGCTAAATTCCCAATCTGGCCCTCAAACCATCACGGTCACCTAATAATCCCCAGTTTACAATTGGTTCAGTCATCCCCCTTCTCTCCCCTGTAACTATTCCTCAGGTCGTTGCTGCAAATGAGAACGTGTTCTCAGTCAACTTACCTGGTAAAATAACAGATTTTATTTTTTTTAAATGCGGGGGCGGAAATAAAGGGAAGCACATTAAAGCTTTATTCAGTCCAATCTGTGGGCTGTGGAATATAGCAGAACCAGAAAGCAGTCCAAACGGTGAGAGTATTTTCACCTTATAACGGTATCGTCTCCAAGCGCACCCCTTACTGACCATTGGCTCACTTTTTTTAACACAATTTAAGGTAGCTAAATTACTGCATTTGTCATTCAAAGCAGTTCTCTGTTTAATGATTATTTTATATTTTGTAGGTCTATACAATAGCAAATTTGACATTTGTATGGATAGTTCACCAATAAATCAACATTTGACATTGTTGACAGACCTCAAAAGTGGTATAATATTGAGATGAGTCCACATCTAATGCCATCTGTTGTGTACAACCAGCTACCGAAAGTATTCATACCCCTTGACTAATTCCATATTTTGTTGTGTTACAGCCTGAATTCAAAAAGGATTAAATAGATGTTTTTCTCACCCATCTTCACACAATACCCCATAATAAGTTAAGATTTTTTTGGAAATTTATTGATCAAGAAATACAGAAATATAAAATGTACATACAGTAAGTTTCAACAGTTTAGAGAAACACCTACTCATACATGGGTTTTTCTATATTTTTACTATTTTCTAGAATAATAGTGAAGACATAATAACTATGCAATAACAGATATGGTATCATAGTGACCCAAAAAGTGTTAAACCCATCAGAATATATTTTAGATTCTTCAAAGTAGCCACCCTTTGTCTTGATGACAGCTTTGCACACTCTTGGCATTCTCTCAACCAGCTTCATGAGGTAGTCACCTGGAATGCTTTTCCAACAGTCTTGAAGGAGTTACCACATATGCCGAGCACTTGTTGGCTGCTTTTCCTTCAATCTGAGGTCCAAACCATCTCAATTGAGTTGAGGTCTGGTGATTGTGGAGGCCAGGTCATCTGATGCAGCACTCCATCACCCTCCTTCTTGGTCAAATATCCCCTACACAGCCTGGAGGTGTGTTTTGTGTCATTGTCCTGTTGAAAAACAAATGAAAGTCCCACTAAGCACAAACCAGATGGGATGGCGTATCGCTGCAGAATAATGTGGTAGCTATGCTGATTAAGTGTGCCTTGAATTCTAAATGAATCACTGAGAGTGTCACTAGCAAAGCACCCTCACGCTTCATGGTGGGAACTACACATGCGGAGATCATCCGTTCATACTCTGCATCTCACAAAGACACGGCAGTTGGAACCAAAAATCTCAAATTTGGACTCATCAAAACAAAGGACAGATTTCAACCAGTCTAATGTCCATAACCCATGTTTCTTGGCCCAAGCAAATCTCTTCTTCTTATTGGTGTACTTTAGTAGTGGTTTATTTGCAGGAAATTGGACCATGAAGGCCTGATTCACGCAGTCACATCTGAACAGTTGATGTTGAGATGTTACTTGAACTCTGTGAAGCATTTATTTGGGCTGCAATCTGAGGGGCACTTAATTGCAGATTTCTGAGGCTGGTAACTCTAATGAACTTATCCTCTGCAGCAGAGGTAACTCTGGGTCTTCCTTTCCTGTGGCGGTCCTCATGAGAGCCAGTTTCACCATTGCACTTGATGGTTTTTGTGACGGGCACCTGAAGAAACTTTCAAAGTTCTTTACATTTTCCGGGTTGACTGACCTTCATTTCTTAAAATAATAATGTCATTTCTCTTTGCTTATTCTTGCCATAATACGGACTGTTCTTGCCATAATACGGACTTGGTCTTTTACAGAATATGGCTATCTTCTGTATATGTCACGCCCTGACCATAGAGAGCTTTTTATTCTCTATGTTGGTTAGGTCGGGGTGTGACTAGGGTGGGTTATCTAGGTTATTATATATCTATGTTGGCCTGGTATTTCCAATCAGAGGCAGCTGTTTATCGTTGTCTCTGTTTTGGGATCATATTTAGGCAGCCATTTCCCCATTGTGCTTTGTGGGATCTTGTCTATGTATAGTTGCCTGCGAGCACTACATTTGCTTCACGTTTCATTTTGCGTTTGATTGTTTTCTGTGTGTTTAACGTTCTAATAAAGAGGATGGAACCATACCACGCTGCATTTTGGTCCGATTCTGATTACAACGATCGTGACAGTATTTCAACCATACCTTGTCACAATACAACTGATTGGCTCAAACGCATTAAGAAGGAAAGAAATTCCACAAATTAACTGTTAACAAGAAACACCTGTTACTTGAAATGCATTCCAGGTGAATACTTCTTGAAGCTGGTTGAGAGAATGCCAAGTGTGCACAGCTGTCATGGCAAAGGGTGGATACTTCAAAGAATCTAAAATCTATTTAGATTTGTTTAATACTTTTTTTGGGGCACTACTTGATTACATATGTGGTATTTCATAGTTTTGATGTAGAAAATAGTACAAATAAAGAAACTATTGAATGAGTGTCCAAACTTTTGACTGGTACTGTATATATTTTTTCTTTCACAAAAGTAGTGCACTGGGCCTTTACAAGTCCTGTATTAGTGGACCGATATAGCCATCTGTATCTTGCGTGTTTTGGGTTGCTTGGGGATTGCGTAATTTTTTTACAAAAGCCTCAAACATAGCCCAATTCTTGTTATAAAGTAAAATCTCAGCAAATCATTTCTCAAAGTTAGTTATTGTAACAATGAAGATGAATGAAGACATTTTCCACAAAAGTAGTGCACTGGGCCTTTACTAGTCCTGTAATAGCGGATAAACAAAGTCATCTGTAGCACCCCCTGAGACACAAAATTCCCAGCCCCTGGAATTTGCTAAAATGCATGTGTTAGAGGGTAAGGCAAAAGGTTATGTGGTCTGATGAGACCAAACATTTAACTCTTTGGCCTGAATGTAAAGCGCTATGTCTGGAAAACCAGGCACAGCTCATCACGTCTAAAACCATCCCCACCGTGAAGCATAGTGGTGGCAGCATCATGCTCTGTGGATGTTTTTCAGCGGGCAGCAACTATGAGACTGGTAAGGTGTTAACACAAAAATTAACATGTTTACCTGCTTTATTTAATATTAATAATTAATTACATATACTTAACAAATACTATTACACCTCTGTTCTACCAATGCTGTGTTTTTGCAAAAAGCTCCCTGCAAAAAGCTCCCTCCAGCTCCCTGCAGTAGGCGTGTGGTCAAGATAGGGGTATCTGGAGCTGACCATTTATTTATGAATGGGTTGGTGATAAAACCTACTGCATGCATTTCATATAATGAATTGGTGTTTTATTTAATGTAAGGTACCAGGGAGAGATGGCTTGGATATGGATAATTATGAGAGGGACCTTTGTCTTAGGGGCCAAACTCTGGTTCCTGTACAATAAGAACAGTCTTCACGGCAAATGCTATCTGGCTGGGGGATACTCCTTTCTCATATATCAAGTCTCACATTGTGACCCATTCCACACATCTGTGGTTTGTCATGTAGACTAAGGGGTGTATCTTTGCTATAGAATATCATTGTGTTCTTTGTGTCAGGGCTCTCTACCCTGCAGTCAAGAGTGTTGGGTTGACCAGCCTTGTTATTGCAGAGCACTCACATCATTCACGTGTGTGTGTGTGTGTGTGTGTGCTGTGACCTGCTTTCCCTATTAATAAGTGAATAAAGATTAAGTTTAAATCCGACTTGTGTGATATGTGTCTCTCCTCATTTGATAACAATGAAATAACCACCACAAAGGATAGAGGGAACAACAAACAGCATCAAATACAGGCAAATCCTTGATGAGAATCTGCTTCAGAGTGCAAACAACCTTAGCCTGGGACGAAGATTTACATTCCAACAGGACAATGACCCTAAGAATACAGCTAAAGCAATGCTGGAATGCCTTCAGCACAATAATGTCAAAGTACTTGAGTGGCCCAGCCAAAGCCCAGACTAGAATCACATCAAAAATACTTAAAGATTGCTGTTCACCGCAGCTCCATATCAAACTTAACAGAGCTTGAGCATGGAAGAATGGGAGAAAGTCCCTAAATCCAGATGTGCAAAACTGATAAATTCATACCCAAGTCGACTCAAAGCTGTAATCGCCGCCAATGGTGCTTCTAATAAGCATTTACTCAGGGGTGTGAATACATATGTAAATTAGATATTTCTATATTACATTTGCAAACATTTTCTGTCATCACTTTGGCATTATGCGTTAATGTTTGTAGATGGGTAGATTATTTGTTTTAATCCATTTTGAATTCAAAATAACACAACAAAATGTGGAATAAGTCAAGGGGTATGAATACTTTCTGAAGTCACTGCATGCCAAATCTATAGGATTTGGGGAAACTTTGCTTTAGAGCAGTATACAGCCAACTGAGATTGGCTTTGAGTTTGTTTCCTTCGTTGCCACCTTTTATAATATATTGTACAATGGTAAATGAGAGTTCAGTTATTATGAGAGATCATAATGTCACCAGTTTTCTCAGTTCGTATGTGGATGTTGCCTGATGGAATCGGCGCTACACCCCTTGATCTCATAACTTTCGCCACGGCTGCTGACATGCTCACACAGCTCATTGTACTGGTTCAAAACATGTGTAGGAAAATGCCTGCCATTGCTCTTGTTCTGGCTGATCTGTTGTTCTTGTTGTTTTGGTCCCTTGGGGATGGAGCAGATAAAGAAAGAGGCCTGGTGCTTAACTAACTGTTTTCTAGGCTGTCCCAGCAGAGCTGCTCGCCCTTCATTAAGCAAACCTCTTAAAATACTGAAGACGCACCACGTTATAACAAAACTGTCTCTTCAGTCTTCACAGGCCTGCAATACCTATGTGGGACTCTTGAAAACGGTGCACCTGCTCAGTTATTTTATTGCCTTGCCTTTGTTGTTTCTGGAACGCGGTCGGTGACTCGCGCACTTCTCCCACACATGGTCATTACCGAGGCCTCTGTACCTGTCACCGCACCGTTGTTTCTTCTTCTGCGGTTTGCAGATAAGTTGCTACATCCATTCGGTGGCGGCTGCTCCCCAGCCATTGCTTATCGGTCTTAAGCACACAGCTATGGTGAAACTAATTATTGTGCAAGGCTCTGGGAGCATCAACGGGACCAATAGGGATTATATACCGAGTTTCGCAGTGTGCAGAGTTTCAGCCCACACAGCCTGTCGTCCTTTTGACATCTCTCTTTGTCCCACAGATTACTCGTACACATTGAATTTGAATGGCTTGGCTGTTACAATATGGCTATCAATTATTCTATCCCTTTCTCTCACTAATTTCTCACTCTTTATTCTCTTCCTATAACCTTTGTTTAATATCGGTCGCTAGTTTTTTGTTTTCTATCTCATTGTGCGTGTCTCTGTACCTTTTTGGTCATTTTGCTCTCCATTTTATCGTTCTCTCCGTTTAACCCCCTTTAGCCAGACATTTTCAGATGTGATTTATAGTATCATGTCGTTAATCAAATGACCCCATAAAAACATTCAGGTTTCATGTTATTGGAGTATAGCCATAGCTACACATTCTACTAATCTACCTTCCGTCTGGTATGTGATTATGGTCATATGCTTATGTATGTGAGGGCAGATGATGTTTGAGGGTGTTAATGTTGCATAAAGTATGTGGTTCTTGCAGGACAATTGAAATTGTAAGCATGTGTATGACCTAGACTGTTTGTGTGCTCATCCACTTCCTTCATACCTTGCATTTGCTTTTCCTTCTCTCCCCCTCTACCCTCTAAACACACACAGCCAAACCACATCACTTGTCTCTCCCAGTCAGTCAGAACGAGGGCAGCCAGGGAAAGATAAAATGCTGCTGCTGCTTCTGCTCTTTTCCTGAGGTCTTTCTCTCTTCAGAATAACCTTCCTTTCTCACTCATGCTTTGTTTACATATGGGGACTACAAAGTGACACATCACCATAAAAAATATAAATGCTACCACTGTATTAAATGTCTGGTCATCATTAGTCATGAGCGTTATCACAAACAGTGTCCACCATGAAAATAAAACCTCCTTAGGGGTGAGAAGGCTGGGATGGGAACTGGGATCTGATCATTTTATAGCCGAGGTGAGCGTGCAATTTTCAGACCACTGAGAAGCCTATGAACCTGGACTATGCCACCATGACTGATTAATACATAAACATCATTCATAACCTTTTGTCATAAACCTAGGCTGATATTACTTTCAGCCGCAGTGGAGAATGTGAGGGTATAGGTTTGGGATGGGGTTCTTCCCGAAAAGGAATAAAAAATGTTGAGTTGAAACCAAAGTCGGGTATTTAGATTTTTGTTGTTGCTGTAATGCTCCTATTTGGTGTGGTTTCCTGCTGTTTTTTGTGTGCCCTGAATGGCAGTTTAATGTGGTTAAATATCCTGTTAACATTTTAAGCCTTGTCTGTTTGTGCTAATTAGCAGCTAATTACCCTGTGTCATTTGTGTCCGCAGATGACCCGTTTTATTTTGAAGCTCTTTTCTCAGGGAAGATGGGTTCAGAATTCCGTGTCTGAACGATTCCAGAAACAAGGCCAGCGTACACTAAGCACACAATGGTAAACACTGGGTTGGGATGGGTGTCCATTGTCTACAGTGAGGTGGTTATGGATGGCATCTCTTTGGACTTCCAGCAACAATACGCTCTAAAAAAGACCTATAGCTGCCCCACAAGGGACTCTGGACACGAGAAGATAAGTACAGTATTTATGATTGATCTTATGTGCGTTTCTTAAAACATGTAGATCTAAGCCCTTTTTCTGTGATATCTACTAACCTAACATATGTAATTGTTTTAGGATATTAATAAAATGGACCATCTAGCTGTTTAATTTTGTAATATAGGGCCCCTGTAGGTATAAAAACAATTTAAGTAAAAATGACTTGATGAAACATTGAATTTGGCCTTACTGCTATTAGCCCATAGAGACACATTCAAGAACACCAAAGGGAATATGTTTTGAAGTGTCTGAAACACGTTTGAGAGATCAGAGAAGGTTTTTCATGTGGAACAACCCTTATTCTTTAAAGTTGTTTTTACTGCACAGTCATTTTGTAGGGAGTTGGGATGGTGTCCTTGTATCCTGCACAGCTTGGCCCCGATTCTGACCCCATGAGCTGAAATAAAATATCCCAGATATTTTCTATACACAAAAAGCTTATTTCTAACTAATTTTGAGCACAAAAGGTGTGGCATATCAAGGAGCTGATTTAAACAGGTGCTGGGGACAATAAAAGGCCCCTCGAAAATGTGAAGTTTTGTCACACAACACAATGCCACAGACATATCATGTTTTGAAGGAGTGTACAATTGGCATGCTGACTGCAGGAATGTCCACCAGAGCTGTGTCGGGGGAATTGAATGTTAATTTATCCACCATAAGTCACCTCCAATGTCGTTTTAGAGAATTTGGCAGTATGTCCAACCGGCCTCACAACCACAGATCACGTGTAACCACGCCAGCCCAGGATCTCCACATCCTGCTTCTTCACCTGCAGGATCGTCTGAGACCAGCCACCCGGACAGCTGATGAAACTGCGGGTTTGCACCAATGAATTTCTGCACAAACTGTCAGAAACCGTCTCAGGGAAGCTCATCTGTGTGCTTGTTGTCCTCACCAGGGTCTTGATCTGACTGCAGATCGGCGTCATAACCAACTTCAATGGGCAAATGCTCACCTTCGATTGCCACTGGAAGGCTGGAGGAGTGTGTTCTTCACAGATGAATCCCGGTTTCAACTGTACCAGGCAGATGGCATTGTGTGGCGTTGTGTAGGCGAGTGGTTTGCTGATGTCAACGTTGTGAACAGAGTGCCCAATGGTGGTGGTGGGGTTATGGTACTGTATGGGCAGGCATAAGCTAGGGACAATAAACACATTTTCATTTTATCAATAGCAATTTGAATGCACAGAGACACCAGCAACACCCACCCGTAGCAAGCGCTCCGGCAGGTGTATCTCACTGATCATCCCTAAAGCCAACACCTCATTTGGCCGCCTTTCGTTCCAGTTCTCTGCTGCCTGTGACTGGAACGAATTGCAAAAATCGCCGAAGTTGGAGACTTTTATCTCCCTCACCAACTTCAAACATCTGCTATCTGAGCAGCTAACCGATCGCTGCAGCTGTACATAGTCCATCTGTAAATAGCCCACCCAATTTTACCTACCTCATCCCCATACTGTTTTTATTTATTTACTTTTCTGCTCTTTTGCACACCAATATCTCTACCTGTACATGACCATCTGATCATTTATCACTCCAGTGTTAATCTGCAAAATTGTAACTTCGCCTACCTCCTCATGCCTTTTGCACACAATGTATATAGACTCTCTGTTTTTCTACTGTGTTATTGACTTGTTAATTGTTTACTCCATGTGCAACTCTGTCTTGTCTGTTCACACTGCTATGCTTTATCTTGGCCAGGTCGCAGTTGCAAATGAGAACTTGTTCTCAACTAGCCTACCTGGTTAAATAAAGGTTTTACATTTTTTTTTTCACATCACCTCCTGCATGATAATGCACGGCCCCATGTTGGAAGGATCTGTGGATAATTCCTGGAAGCTGAACATGTCCCAGTTCTTCCATGGCCTGCATACTCACCAGACATGTCACTTATTGACAATGTTTGGGATGCTCTGGATTGACGTGTACGACAATATGTTCCAGTTCCCGCAAATATCCAGCAACTTCGCACAGCCATTGAAGAGGAGTGGGACAACATTCCACAGGCCATAATCAACAGCCACATCAACTCTGCAAAGATGTGTCATGCAAATGGTGTGAGGCAAATGGTGGTCACACTAGATACTGACTGGTTTTCTGATCCACACCCCTACTTACTTTTTTTTAAGGTATCTGTGACCAACAGATGCATTTCTGTATTCCCAGTCATGTGAAATCAATAGATTGGGGCCTAATTTATTTATTTCAATTGACTGATTTTCCTGAACTGTAACTCAGTTGCATGTTGTGTTTATATTTTTGTTCATATTTTGTAACTATGCCCGGGCTTTGCTCCATTTTATACAGGTCCATGATTAGTGAGAATTAGGGTAGATTTATTGCACTATTGGTCAAGCCCTATTGTACACTTTTTTTCCTCGATGATTCATACAACTTTTTTTCAATGATTCCTAACCTTAAAATGTGTCTAAATAATCTACCAGCTTTTGCAACGGAGACATGCATAGATGGCCTTCTTTCATTGTTCCCTATTTTCTGAACCCCTTTGTCTACAAAATTCTAATTGAAGAAGTTAGACCGTATTTAAGATAATTGTACTGAAATCCTATTGAATGAAAATTCCACCTAAAAAAAATCTGTTGGCCAGCAAGTGGGAGGTTTTTCATGGGTTGAATTCATAGGTTCTGCACCTTCATAAGGTAAGTACGTAGGAAAGGCGTGCGTAGGAAAGGCATAATTTCCTACGTCGGAATCGGACACCTTGTGAACATCAGAGTAAAATAGACAACACGTGTGTGTTCGTGAGTCTAAGCTTTTCAAATGTTATGGGTTGCACGTTTCGTCACAATATTGTTTTAACATTTGTTTTAGGACTGATGCCCAAACGAGCATTCAACTCAATGCATTCTCAGTGGGCGCTGATGAAGATTTTGTCTGAATTGCATTACTATCAAATCAAATACAGTGCCTTGCGAAAGTATTCGGCCCCCTTGAACTTTGCGACCTTTTGCCACATTTCAGGCTTCAAACATAAATATATAAAACTGTATTTTTTTGTGAAGAATCACCAACAAGTGGGACACAATCATGAAGTGGAACGACATTTATTGTATATTTCAAACTTTTTTAACAAATCAAAAAAAAAAAAATGAAAAAAAATGAAAAATTGGGCGTGCAAAATTATTCAGCCCCTTTACTTTCAGTGCAGCAAACTCTCTCCAGAAGTTCAGTGTGGATCTCTGAATGATCCAATGTTGACCTAAATGACTAATGATGATAAATACAATCCACCTGTGTGTAATCAAGTCTCCGTATAAATGCACCTGCACTGTGATAGTCTCAGAGGTCCGTTAAAAGCGCAGAGAGCATCATGAAGAACAAGGAACACACCAGGCAGGTCCGAGATACTGTTGTGAAGAAGTTTAAAGCCGGATTTGGATACAAAAAGATTTCCCAAGCTTTAAACATCCCAAGGAGCATCAGACCACTGCAAATCTACCAAGACCTGGCCGTCCCTCTAAACTTTCAGCTCATACAAGGAGAAGACTGATCAGAGATGCAGCCAAGAGGCCCATGATCACTCTGGATGAACTGCAGAGATCTACAGCTGAGGTGGGAGACTCTGTCCATAGGACAACAATCAGTCGTATATTGCACAAATCTGGCCTTTATGGAAGAGTGGCAAGAAGAAAGCCATTTCTTACAGATAAAAAGTGTTGTTTAAAGATTTCCACAAGCCACCTGGGAGACACACCAAACACGTGGAAGAAGGTGCTCTGGTCAGATGAAACCAAAATTGAACTTTTTGGCAACAATGCAAATCGTTATGTTTGGTGTAAAAGCAACACAGCTCATCACCCTGAACACACCATCCCCACTATCAAACATGGTGGTGGCAGCATCATGGTTTGGGCCTGCTTTTCTTCAGCAGGGACAGGGAAGATGGTTAAAATTGAAGATGGATGGAGCCAAATACAGGACCATTCTGGAAGAAAACCTGATGGAGTCTGCAAAAGACCTGAGACTGGGACGGAGATTTGTCTTCCAACAAGACAATGATCCAAAACATAAAGCAAAATCTACAATGGAATGGTTCAAAAATAAACATATCCAGGTGTTAGAATGGCCAAGTCAAAGTCCAGACCTGAATCCAATCGAGAATCTGTGGAAAGAACTGAAAACTGCTGGTCACAAATGTTCTCCATCCAACCTCACTGAGCTCGAGCTGTTCTGCAAGGAGGAATGGGAAAAATTTCAGTCTCTCGATGTGCAAAACTGATAGACATACCCCAAGCGACTTACAGCTGTAATCGCAGCAAAAGGTGGCGCTACAAAGTATTAACTTAAGGGGGCTGAATAATTTTGCACGCCCAATTTTTCAGTTTTTGATTTGTTAAAAAAGTTTGAAATATCCAATAAATGTCGTTCCACTTCATGATTGTGTCCCACTTGTTGTTGATTCTTCACAAAAAAATACAGTTTTATATCTTTATGTTTGAAGCCTGAAATGTGGCAAAAGGTCGCAAAGTTCAAGGGGGCCGAATACTTTCGCAAGGCACTGTACATGCGTCTTCTGTTTGTCTGTTGCCAGTTTCTTGTCAAGTCCTACCAGTATGTTTCCTGTGCTCTAGTTTGTTTTTCTTCCCAGTTCTGACCTTTCTGCCTGTCCTAATTCTGCCTGCCGTCCTGTACCTGCCTGACTGATTTGGACTGCCTGCTCCTTGTACCATAATAAACTCTGAGACTCGTACTATCCTCCTCCTGTATCTGGGTCATATCCTGAGTCGTGATAGTACGAACTTGCCATGACTGACCCAGCTGACTTGGACCAGCTCCAGAACGCTGTCTCCGTCCAAGGAGTCGCCATTGGTAGACATGAGATAGTATTTCAAGACCTTATGGAAAGACTCCAGACCTGGGCGGAATGCCATGACCATGCTTTCACTGCATTGCTGTAGCAATTCCGCTGGATATCTACTAAGCAGCAAGCCACAACAGTAACCCCCCAGACTGGCAGTTACCCCGCTACCAGTGGCGCTTCTTCCCAATCTACCCTGGCTTCCCGAGAACACTGCTTACCTCCTCCAGAGTGCTACGCTGGAGTTCCAGGATCCTGCGGGGCGTTTCTCTCCCAGTGTTCTCTCATCTTTGAACTGCAGCCCTCTTCGTTTCCCTCGGATTGCTTGAGGATAGCGTACTTAATAACGCTAATAATGTCTGGGAGGGCTCTCAATGTGGGAGCAACAATCCACAGTTTGCCTCAGTCTGGAGGAGTTCGTGGCGGAGGTTAGAAAGGTGTTTGATTCTCTTCTGTCCGGAAACAGGCTGCTCGTAAGCTACTGCAACTGCGTCAAGACTCCCGTAGTGTGGCAGACAACGTCTTAGATTTTCGTTACTTTGTTCGACACGTTCCTGCATGGATTATCGGAGGTGATCAAAGACTAGTTTGCAGCCCGGGGGCTTCCCATGGATCTCGACTCTGTCATAGCCTTGACAATAAGGATCGATGGGCGGCTACGGGAACATAAGAGGGAGAGGAGGTCTTCTCCCGGTCACACTCGCTTGTCCAAGATGCTCACCTCGCCTCCAAGGAATCCCGGAAGGATCCGATGTCACCCAAGTTCTCTCAGGAATCTCTGAGGGCTATCGACTCGCTGCCTCTGGAGCCCATGCAACTGGACTGGGCCAGATTGTCTCTTGCTGAACGCTTGCGCAGACTAAGCACCAGGAGCTGTCTGTATTGTTGAACAACAGGACATTACATATCTACCTGTTCATTAAAAGACCAGGCTCATCAAGTAGGTACGAATACGCTGGTGAGCCGTACAGGGAGTTTCCCATCTTCCATTTCTTGTACCCCTCTCCATGCTATCCTGTTGTGGGGTGACCAGTCCAAATCTCACCGGGTGCTGATTGATTCTGGGGCTGACTGCCCTGGTGTCGGAGCTGGGAATCCCTACACAACCCCTCTTCATTCCCATGGACATCAGAGCGTTGGATGGGCACTCTATTGGCAGAGTCACCCACACTACTTTTCCCATTAACCTGAGCGTGTCAGGTAATCACAGTGATTCTATGCAGTTTCTGCTCTTGAATCCCCTCATGCACCTGTGATTTTTTTTTTTTTTCATGGCTCCAGAGGTGCAATCCTCTGATAGATTGGGCTACTGGTTCTATCATTGGTTGGAGCCCATTCTTCCATGCACACGGTCTGAAGTCAGTGCAGCCTGCCCCGGGACGAAGCCTCAGATCTCTCCTCCATTCCCGCGGAGAACCTATCTGCAACATTCTACAATGTTTGCCTACAGAAAGTGGCCCTGGTGTCTCTGTTGGTTATGGTGGTGTTACATTGTTACAGTTTCCCCCTGACCTCTTAGAAAACAAATCCAGTTCTCATCTGTAGCACCAAATCAAAGATCTGGGTCATTAAGTTACCACAGCTTCTCTCACAATCAACATCACATACACGCATAATATTTTTCACTCGTATGCTAAGCTGTGTTACCGACAAAACATTCCACATTACACAAAAGGTGTACACACGCGTACACAAACATTGATTCTGGCAAACTGCATTTGACAAAACTAAAGTACACTTATTTACACCCCCCTCACCGCACGCACACACACACGCATCACTTTGTTACATCGACCATTTACTGTACACAGGAAGCCATGTGACCATGTGATTGATCAGGGTAATAGTGTGTGCCACAGTCCGTTAGCTCCGCCCCAAAAGGTGCTCTCCTGTCACCAGACTTAATTAACCATGATGTGTTTCTTCTGATACATGGTGGCGGACTCTTTGACAGATTGAGATATCAAGGAGTGCGTTTTTGTGGGCCGCCGCACCGCCGCCTCTGTATGGAGATGTATCCAAATTAGAGGAAGTAGTTCCCAGGATAATCATGCACTCGGGGGAAAAAGGGTCGTTTGGAGGTCATCAGCATATAGATCCACTGGCACACACACAACTGTAGTCAGCTACCTGATTCCCACTCACTTCTTTTACTAGCAATCATTTTCTTTAGAGGATGAATTTTCCCAGGCTGTGAATCAATATAGTTTTGGTCACAGTGTTGCAGCGCTAAACTGAATGATGTATAAATAGCCTCGTATTGTGGCTTAGCCTGTGATTGGCTCGGATAGACTTTTGTGATGGAGAGAGGGAAAGTGGAGTGCAGGGAGTTTTGTCTAAATACTGGTGGGTGATGTAAATGCTTGGAGAGGTGGGTGAGGCGGGCTCTCAAGGGTGTCTGGGAAAGGTTGGCGCTTTGAGCGGGAGCCTTTTATTTTCGGAGGCCTCCAAAGACCTCCCTTTTTCCTTTGTACTCCTTCGAAAATGTGCAGGATTTTGCCTTTCTCCAGCCTCACTTGAGACTCCCTGTCAACACTAGTTATTAACTGTTTCTATGAGGATTTCATAAATGTACCTCATAGTGTTGGAGAGTGCTCGGCCTCGCGGTACTAGTGCCTATAGAATACCATTGGGTGTCTTTGAAGGATACCAATATTTTCATAGCGATGTGGGGTTATTTTTACTATAATGGTGTCCTCAACATCCGAGTTAAGAAAGTTCCCTAAACAATGTTGATTGAGTGATAACTGACTTTGAGCTAAGCTTGTTATTGAAGAGAGGATGTGCTGACTAGCTGATATCCATTGTGCACTGACTAGGTCCACTCTGAACATTTAGTACTATAACTTTAAAGCACCTCTGTCAGTAGGCAGGTCAATTACTAGTGTTGACAGGATGATTGCTCCAGTATGATGTTTCATAATCAAAAGGAAGTTTGGTTGGAATTTAAATGAAGGCATTACTATTGACATGTTTATGTTAGCAAGAACTTCCCGACTTAACTGTGACATGTATTGTGGGAGTTATGGGAGTAAGTATGCTTAGGATATGTAGGACAGAACTGAATCGAATGTTGACTAGGCCTATATATGTACAGTAAGTGAATTTACACTATTTTACATTTTCCCAATGTGCTTTAGCGTTCCGATATAGTTCTGGATGTATTGTGATTGGTAAAGTCCAGGTGGGGAAGGCAGAGCTTGTCCCTGAGGATTCTTTAATGCTTTTCAGAGAATCTGCTCCCCTGCTGGCCTCTTTAAAAAAAAAGGCAGCAGAGAAAACTAAATCAAAGTAGGACTTCTCCAAAGCAGCGATGGGAAGTTTGTCTCTTTTTATTGACTCGTTCAGTGGAAATACAAATATTTGGACTAATTTAGTTCATTTGAGTCAGTAATGCCCAGAGCATGCAGGACCCCGTATAGGCGAACGATGAACTGAATACTTGAACGAGTCAGGATTCCACAAGCCTCTCGTTCACGTCATTCACCATAGGGGGCTTATTGGAGCTGTCATTTGTGACTGAGACTTGTAAAAGAATGCTTTAAACAATGTACATTTGTTGATTGCTAGGCCTACAAATACGGTTATTTCTTGGTACCTAGAGCCCCCCCAGTGGAGGTGTCATAATACCCATTAAACCTAGTGATCAAACAGGGAAATGGTTCCAAACGTTTTCCCACAATTCATTTTTCTCATAGGGGATAAACAGTTGAAATAAGGGCTGTGTTTTGAGTAGGCTTATCCTGGCGTGAAGTTTTGATATCCGTGTAAATCTCTCTCGGACTAGGTTACTTTCATCAATATATTCACTCTCATGGCAGTCAATGCATTGCTTGACTGCCATGAGGGTGATAAGCACAATATCGTTTGGGAACTGCAGCACCCCAAACTATCGTTTTCGAGTTTGTGAGCAAGAGGCTGTGAATGTTATGTTTCTACAAAGCTGTGTCCATCATAACACTCAATACTCAATTAATTGAATTCATTCTTGTATCATGCGATCAATTATCAGTTCTAAGCATGTATTTTTCTTCTCTATTCTGCCTGCAGCATGATATATTTTGCTTGCGTGTTTATATGACAGGCAGTTGTTGGCCTGAGTCCTGCTGTAGATTTCATTGCGGCCAGCAGGTGAAACGAACGAGTATCCGTAGAGTACAACCTTAACTCTCACAGAAAGCGGTGCAGGTACTAATCCAGGCAATTGTCATCTCCAGTCTGGACTACTGCAACTCACTGTTGGCTGTGTTCTCCGCTTGGGAAAGCCCACCTTGTGTTCAACTTTCCCAAGTTTTCCCATGTCACCCCTCTCCTCCACACACTCTACTAGCTTCCAGTTGAAGCTCACATCCACTACAAGACCATGGTACTAGCCTACGGAGCAGCAAGAGGAACTCCCCCTCCCTACCATCAGGCTATGCTCAAACCCTACAACCCAACCTGAGCACTCCGTTCTGCCACCTCTGGTCTCTTGGCCCTCCCACCCCTACAGGAGGCCAGCTCCCGCTCAGCCCAGTCCAAGGTTTTCTGTCTTTTCTCTTTTCTTATGAAAACATCTGAAACCCTACCTCTTCAAAGAGCATTTTAAATGATCCCACAGCACCCACCCCCCTTCTCACCCCAAAAAGTATTTTGTGAACTAACACACAATTTAATGGATTGTGGTTGTTGTGGATGGCTGTTCACAAATGTATATGTGTATTTTAACCCAATAATGGTTGAATTGAGGAAATGTAATTTGTCTGTCAATCATTGTTTTTGATACCAGTGGACAGCCAGTGAAAATGAGTACCTGCAACAGCTGTATAGTGCGGATCCTTGCCTGGAAACCAGACATTGAGTTGCATTGAATCATACGTCAGGCAGAAATTAGCATTTGAATCAGCAAAGTTTCCTCTCATGACCTCTACAAGCCAGAATGTTGAATAAAATAATATTTTTACGTACTTTACCGGTTGTCTGTGCGGTTGATCCTTTTGGCGGTGAGACAATTTATCCACAAGAAAGTATAATTACAAAAAAGCGCTGGTAGTGCTTTTAGATTTCTATTACCTGAAGCATGTGCACAAGATGAAAATACATGCATGAGACACATGCATACTTGCTGATCTTGTGCACGTGTTTACATGGTTCTGGGCATGCTTCCATGACAACAAAATCATAAAACTACTAAGCTAATAAGTCCTTCGTTTTTTGGGTTACACGTCCTATTCTTGAAGATCAAGAGCTATTCAATTAATTGGAATGACTGGAAATCTGGATTGGATTGAATGTAAAGATATAGCCTAATGATATTATTATCTGTATTGAAGTAGAATGCAATGGGTTAGAATAAGCCTACATAACCTATAAAGTATACTGCAACTTCCATTTACAGCCAGCTATGTAAACTCTAACATTGATTTATCCTCCAATAGATGTCGTTCAATTGGTAATATACATTTTTGTTTTAATCTAATGATTAAAAAAAATAAAGTATTCTAAAAGTAGAGTTTGGGTAACCTAAAAGTTACGCTACTGATTACAATTTTGGACAGTTAACTAGTTACTGTAACAGATTACATTTAGAAAGTAACCTACTCAAAACTGGGCACAAAGTAAACAGAAATGCTGTTTGCCAAAAATCGCTGATGAAAGACCTGACCACTCTGCTCTGCAAATTGGAAGAAAAAAGAAAGGCTTTGATTGCCTCTGAATTCTCTGTTTTTATATGTTGGGATGACAGTAAAGTCATTAGGTTGGAAATAAGGTGGAAGAGGTGACTGAACCATGCTAGATCACTATTAGCACATTCATGCAGGAACTGCAGATGGTAGAGGCAAAAAAGCACGGGTCACATGAGGTGTGTGTGTGTGTGTGGGGGGGTGGATTGGAGGGTTTTTGAATGATTGTAGGATTACTGAGTTTGTTCCCACCCGTGTCTTATTGACATAACTTTATGATGCTAATCACGTCCTTGGATCTCACAGTCAAATACTTTAGGTTATTCTGATGGATAGAGAGACTGCTTGGCACCATGCTCAATACCTTGGGGCTAGTTATTCTTACAGGTCTGAAACAGTGTGACATGGCTCTTTGCTGTATTTGAACATCAGTAATTAACTTCTCTCCTATAATTTCATCCAGGGCCATGTTCAGTAGGACACAACGTAACAAAACGTTAAGTAACTAACAAAAACCAGTGTTCTCATTGGAGAGCTTCAGGTAGTACGTCCCCATTATACACCGTTTCTAAACGTTTCCTCCCTACTGAACACAACCTTGGAGAAAGGCTCTTGCAAAGCCCAAATATGCTTTATTCTTCCTCAATATTTGATTTTGATATTTGAGGAGGTCCACATTGCTTTTTAATTGAAACAGTCCCACTGTTCCATCTCGGACTACACTGCCAGCTCCCTCTGATTGTGGGTTTAATTGTCAACAAGCTCTGTCTTGCACCAAAGTGAAAACCCAATGAACCTCTTCAGTCTGCTCTACCCTGGGAGAGACGGCTGCCAACTCAGGCGCCCTCAGCTCTGACTGTGATGGATAGCCTGTATCTCCAGCTCACCTTGCTGTTGTAATTGGGGTTATGGTTATCATAGCGAGACTATAGAACAACAGTAAGGGTTGGATAAAGTCACACTACCACACTGCTGAGTTAAAGGTGGAGTTAAAAGTTAGGGATGCCAGTTTCTCAGACACAGATCAAACCTAGACCTGGATACAAAAGCAATTTCAATGGAAAATTTACAAATTGACTAGGACTCATATTCGCTGACATTGAGTACTCTAGGACAGGACTTCATTTGAGTCGGAGGAAACCAGCTCAAAGAGTATGCTTTTTTGGAGTGCTGCCATGTTAACTGTTATTGATTGATTAATTTAAAGATAAACGGGTGGTTTTGCGGACACGGGTTAAACCTAAACCTAGGCTAAATTACACTTTTAAACTGGACTAACTGAAATTGTATTTCTCAAACATGGTTTAAAATAGTCTCAGACTTTCCCTTGTCTAGATTTTTTTAGTATTTTTAGTATGATTTCCAGAAGGACGATTAGAGTTAATCTAGATCTAAGCGAAGCTTTAAAGAAGCAGGTTTAACCAATAAGAGTCTAAACCCTGACTAAGTCAGGGGTAGGGGTGTTCTACTAAGCTACACTATACAGTGTATTCGGAAAGTATTCAGACCCCTTCCCCTTTTCCACATTTTGTTACATTACAGCCTTATTCTAAAATGGATTAAATAAATTAAAAAAACACATCAATCTACACACCCTACTTCATAATGACAAAGCGAATGTATAAAGGCACACACCTGTCTATATAAGTTCCCAAAGTTGACAGTGCATGTCAGAGCAAAAACCAAGCCATGAGGTCGAAGGAATTTTCCGTAGCGCTCCGAGACAGGATTGTGTTGAGGCACAGATCTGGGGAAGGATACCAAAAAATGTCTGCAGCATTAGCAGTGGCCTCCATCATTCTTAAATGATGGAATAAGTTTGGAACCACCAAGTCTCTTCCTAGAGCTGGCCGCCTGGCCAAACTGAGCAATCGGAGGAGAAGGGCATTCGTCAAGGAGGTGACGAAGAACCCGGTGGTCACATTGACAGAGCTCCAGAGTTCCTGTGTGTAGATGGGAGAACCTTCCATAATGAAAACCATCTAACCAGTTAGCCTGGAGCTAGCCTCGAGCTAGGCCCATCTCCCGCGTAGCCAAAGAGTTCCACCAGCCAATTCTTGGGCTAAAATACCACTTTGCCAATTGGCCTGGACCCTTTACTGCCGACACGGAGCCCCGCCGATACATCACGACTGGTCTGCCGACGTAACCGTCCGAGGTGGTTTCAACAGGCTCTTCCATTGCGATGTCGCCGGATGCCCATCTGCTAGCCCCGGCCCGCTAGCTGTCTGAATCGCCGTGTCTCCAGCTAGCCTAGCATAGCAGCAACTACGGAATTGGCTACCTGACTCATCTAGTGCAACTCACTGGATCCTATGATCACTCGACTACACATGCCTCTCCCTAATGTCAATATGCCTCATCTATTGCTGTTTTGGTTAGTGATTGTCTTATTTCACTGTAGAGCCTCTAGCCCTGCCCAATATGCCATAGATAGCCCTATTGTTCCACCCCTCACACATGCAGTGACCTCACCTGGCTTAACTGGTCCCTCTAGAGACAACGTCTGTCATCGTCACTCAATGCCTAGGTTTACCTCCACTGTACTCTCATCCTACTGTACCCTTGTCTGTACATTATGCCTTGAATCTATTCTTCCACGCCCAGAAATCTGCTCCTTTTACTCTCTGTTCCGAACGCACTAGACAACCAGTTCTTATAGCCTTTACCCATACACTTATCCTACTCCTCCTCTGTTCCTGATGCAGAGGTTAACCCAGGCCCTGCAGCCCCTAGCACCACTCCCATTTCCCAGGTGCTCTCATTTGTTGACTTCTGTCACCGTAAAAGCCTTGGTTTCATGCATGTTAACATTAGAAGCCTCCTCCCTAAGCTTGTTTTATTAACTGCTTTAGCACACTCCTCCAACCCTGATGTCCTAGCCATGTCTGAATCATGGCTTAGGAAGTCCACCAAAAATCCTGAAATGTCCATCCCTAACTATAACATCTTCCGACAAGATAGAACTGTCAAAGGGGGCAGAGTTAGCCTGCAGAGATCTGCCACACTATCCAGGTCTGTACCCAAACAATTCGAGCTTCTACTTTTAAAAATCCACCTCTCCAGAAACAAGTCTCTCACCGTTGCAGCTTGTTAAAGACACCCTTCAGCCCCCAGCTGTGCCCTGGACACCTTATGGGGCGGCAGGTAGCCTAGTGGTTAGAGCATTGGACTATTAACTGAAAGATCGAATCTCCGAACTGACAAGGTAAAAATCTGTCGTTCTGCCCATGAACAAGGCAGTAACCCAGTGTTCCGGGGCTGTAATTGAAAATAAGAATTTGTTCTTAATTGACTTGCATAGTTAAATAAATAAAAAAAATAAAAAATATGTTAATTGATTGCCATCTATCTTCAGAGTTTGTTGACCTAAACTGGGATATGCTTAACACCCTGGCTGTCCTACAATCTAAGTTAGATGCCCTCAATCTGACATAAATTGTCAAGGAAACTACCAGGTACAACCCTAAATCTGTAACCATGGGCACCCTCACAGATATCATCCTGACCAACCTGCCCTCTAAATACACCTCTGCTGTCTTCAACCAGGATCTCAGCGATCACTGCCTCATTTCCTGCATCCGTAATAGGTCTGCGGTCAAACAACCACCCCTCATCACTGTCTAACGCTTCCTAAAACACTTCAGCGAGCAGGCCTTTCTAATTGACCTGGCCCGGGTATCCTGGAAGGATATTGACCTCATCCCATCAGTAGAGGATGCCTAGTTGTTCTTAAAAAGTGCTTTCCTCATCATCTTAAATAAGCATGCCCCATTCAAAAAAATAGAATTAGGAACAGATATAGCCCTTGGTTCACCCCAGACTTGACTGCCCTTGACCAGCACAAAAACATCCTGTGGCGTTCTGCATTAGCACCGAATATCCCCCGCGATATGCAACTTTTCAGGTAAGTTAGGAACCAATATACACAGCATCCTGTATCATTAATTCCAAAAAGTTTTGGGACACTTTAAAATCCATGGAGAATAAGAGCACCACCTCCCAGCTGCCCACTGCACTGAGAATAGGAAACACTGTCACCACTGATATATCCACAATTTCAATAAGCATTTTTTTTACGGCTGGCCATGCTTTCCACCTGGCTGCCCCTACCCCAGCCACAGCTCTGGACACCATGCAGCAACTTGCCCAAGCACCTCAGAATCCCCTTCACCAAAACCCAGACAGTTGAAGTTCTGAAAGAGCTGCAAAATATGGATCCCTACAAATCAGCTGGGCTAGACAATCTGGACCCTCGCTTTCTAAAATTATTCACTGAAATTGTTGCAACCCCTATTACGAGCCTGTTCAACCTCTCCTTCGTATCGTCTGAGATCCCCAAAGATTGGAAAGCCTCTTCAAAGGGGGAGACACTCTAGACCCAAACTGCTATAGACCTACATCCATCCTGCCCTGCCTTTCTAAAATCTTCAAAAGCCCATTTAACAAACTGTTATGGGATTTTTATCAATATTGACTAAATGAGGTAAACTGCACTATAACTGGCAAGAATTCTACCCTGTCTTTCTTGTAGTATTAAATGTTTGTCCATTAGCAGGGTTATATTAGGGGGGTTATATGGCATGTACCTAGGAAGAAAGGTATGTATGTGGAGATAAGAGAGGACAGGGAGGGCTCCTCCAGAGTTATGATGTCTGGGGGAGCCTGGAACGGTCAGTTGAGGGGTTATAAACTGGTTAGACTCATGAGAAAATCCATGTTGGTGTGTGTGTAGTTTAGGATGATTTAAGAAGGAATGAATTTGTGGAAACTTTGTAGCTCTCGCAAATAAATTGGAACCTGATCAATTGTGACCTGGGAATTCTGTCTGTTTTATTTAAGACAAACTCTGGGTATCAGACAGATTTATATAATTGGAATTTATGAACACTGATTAAATAATTACCTGACACAAACAGATCACCAAACATTTCAAATCCCACTGTACCTTCTCCACTATGCAATCTGGTTTCCGAGCTGGTCATGGGTGCACCTCAGCCACGCTCAAAGTCCTAAATGATATCATAACTGCTATCGATAAAAGACAGTACTGTGCAGCCTTCTTCATAGACCTGGCCAAGGCTTTCGACTCTGTGAATCACTGCATTTTTATTGGCAGACTCAACAGCCTTGGTTTCTCAAATGCCTGCCTCGCCTGGTTCACCAACTACTAGACAGAGTTCAGTGTGTCAAATCGGAGGGCCTGTTGTCCGGATCTCGGGCAGTCTCTATGGGGGTGCCACAGGGTTCAATTCTCGGGCCGACTCTTTTCTCTGTATACATCAATGATGTCGCTCTTCCTGCTGGGGATTCTCTGATCCACCACTACGCAGACGACACCATTCTGTATACATCTGGCCCTTCTTTCGGCTTCCTATTTTGCAACAAAGTGTCCTTCACTCATGCTGCCAAACATACCCTCGTAAAACGGACTATCCTACCGTTCCTTGACATCGGCAATGTCATTTACAAAATAGTCTCCAACACTCTACTCAGCAAGCTGGATGTAGTCTATCACAGTTCCATCCGTTTTGTCACCAAATCCCCATATACTTCCCACTACTGCGACTTGTATGCTCTCTTTGGCTGGCCCTCACTACATTTTCGCCGCCAAAGCCACTGGCTCCAGGTCATCTAGAAGTCTTTGCTAGGTAAAGCCCCGCCTTATCTCAGCTCACTGGTCACCATAGCAACACCCACCCGTAGCACACGCTCCAGCAGGTATATTTTACTGGTCATCCCCAAAGCCAACACTTCCTTTGGCCGCCTTTCCTTCCAGTTCTCTGCTGCCAATGACTGGAACGAATTGGAGTCTTATATCTCCCTCTCTAAATTTTAAGCATCAGCTGAATTTAAGCATCAGCTGTCAGAGCAGCTCACTGTACCTGTAAGCTGCACTGTACCTGTACACAGCCAATCTGTAAATAGCACACCCAACTGCCTCATCCCCATATTGTTATTTATCCTCTTGCTCTTTTGCACCCCAGTATCTCTACTTGCACATCCTCAACTGTACATCTATCACTCCAGTGTTAATGCTAAATTGTAATTATTTTGCCACAATGGACTATTTAATGACTTATGTCGCGTCCCTACTCTTCTACATTTGCACACACTGTACATAGATTTTTCTATTGTGTTGACTGTACGTTTAATTACGTGTAACTCTGTTGTTTCTGTCGCACTGCTTTGCTTTATCTTGGCCACGTCGTAGTTGTAAATGAGAACTTGTTCTCAACTAGCCTACCTGGTTAAATAAATCTCTGCAGCACTCCACGAATCATGCCTTTATGGTAGAGTGGCCAGACGGAAGGCACTCCTCAGTAAAAGGCACATGACAGCCCGCTTGGAGTTTGCCAAAAGCCACCTAAAGGACTCTGACCATAAGAAACAAGATGCTCCGGTCTGATGAAACCTAGATTGAATTCTTTGGCCTGAATGCCAAGCGTCAGGTCTGGAGAAAACCATGAAGTATGGTGATGACAGCATCGTGGGGGATGTTTCAGCGGCAGGGACTAGGAGAGTAGTCAGGCTTGAGGGAAAATACAGAGCAAAGTAAAGGGAGATCCTTGATGGAAACCTGCTCCAGAGCGCTTAGGACCTCAGACTGGGCTGAAGGTTCACCTTCCAACAGGACAACAACCCTAAGCACACAGCCAAGACAACACAGGAGTGGCTTCGGGCCATGTCTCTGAATGTCCTATAGTGGTCTAGCCAGAGCGCGGACGTGAACCCGGTCAAACCTCTCTGGGGAGACCTGAAAATAGCTGTGCAGTGATGCTCCCCATCCAACCTGACAGAGCTTGAGAGGATCTGCAGAGAAGAACGGGAGAAACCTCCCAAATACTGGTGTGCCAAGCTTGTACCCAAAAAGACTCTAGGCTGTATTCGCTGCCAAAGGTTCTTCAACAAAGTACTGAGTAAAGGGTCTGAATACTTATGTAAATGTGATATTTATAAATTTGCAAACCAAAAAAATACTTGTTTTTGTTTTGTCATTATGGAGTATTGTGTGCAGATTGAGGGGGGAAAGAAAACAATTTAAAAATCTATTTTATGACAAGTCTGTAATGTAACGGAATGTGAAAAAAGTGTGTATACAAAAGTATGTGGACACCCCTTCAAATGAGTGGATTTGGCTATTTCAGCCACACCCATTGCTGACAGGTGTATAAATCAAGCACACAGCCATGCAACTCCATAGTCAAACATTGGCAGTAGAATGGCCTTACTGAAGAGCTCAATGACTTTCAACGTGGCACCGTCATACAGTAGGATGCTACCTTTTCTCTGTCCTGCAAGAGCTGCCCCGGTCAACTGTAAGTGCTGTGATTGTGAAGTGGAAACATCTAGGAGCAACAACGGCTCAGCGGTGATGTGGTAGGTCATGCTTGTAGCGAAAGGCTTGTGCTTCTAGTTCCAACAGTGCAGTAATATCTAACAATTCCCCAATAACTACCTAATACACACAAATTTAAAGGGGTGAATGAGAATATGTACATATTTAGTATATGGTAAGTATATGGATGAGAGATGGCCGAGCGGCATAGGCAAGGTGCAAGAGATTGTATAAAATACAGTATATAATGTGATATGAGTAATGTAAGATATATATATATATATATAAACATTAAAGTGGCATTATTTAGAGTGGCATTGTATAAAGTGACTTGTGATCCATGTATTAAAGTGACCAGTGATTTGGTTTCAATGTAGGCAGCAGCCTCTGAGTTAGTGATAGCTGTTTAGCCGTCTGATGGCCTTGAGATGGAAGCTGTTTTTCAGGCTTTCGGTCCCAGCTTTGGTGCACCTGTACTGACCTCGCCTTCTCCACTGCTGTCCCGTCCATGTGGATAGGGGGGTGCTCCCTCTGCTGTTTCCTGAAGTCCACGATCATCTCCTTTGTTTTTTTTGACGGTGAGTGAGAGGTTGTTTTCCTGACATCACACTCCAAGTGCCCTCACCTCCTCCCTGTAGGCTGTCTCGTTGTTGTTGTTGTTGGTAATCAAGTCTACTACTGCTGTGTTGTCTGCAAACTTGATGATTGAGTTGGAGGCAAGCATGGCCACGCAGTCATGGGTGAACAGGGAGTACAGGAGGGACTGAGCACGCAGTGTTGAGGGTCAGCGAAGTGGAGATGTTGTTTCCTTCCTTCAACACTTGGGGGCGGCAACTCAGAAAGTCCAGGACCCAATTGCACAGAGTGGGGTTGAGACCCAGGGCCTCCAGCTTGATGATGAGATTGGAGGGTGCTGAATGCTGAGCTGTAGTCAATGAACAGAAATCTTACATAGTTATTCCTCTTGTCCAGATGGGATAGGGCAGTGTGATTGCGTCATCTGTGGACCTGTTGGGGCGGTATGCAAACTGAAGTGGGTCTAGGGTGGCGGTAAGGTGGAGCTGATATGATCCTTGACTAGTCTCTCAAAGCACTTCATGATGACTGAAGTGAGTGCTACAGGGCGATAGTCATTTAGTTCAGTTATCTTTGCCTTCTTGGGTACAGGAACAATGGTAGCCATGTGGGGACAACAGACTGGGATAGGGAGAGATTGAATATGTCTGTAAATACCCCTGCCAGCTGGTCTGCGCATGCACTGAGGACGCGGCTAGGGATGCCATCTGAGCCAGCAGCCTTGCGAGGGTTAACACGTTTAAATGTTTTACTCCGGAGCAGTCCTTGTTAGTGGGCCGTGACGGTGGCACTGTATTTTCTTCAAAGCAAGCAAAGATGGTGTTTAGTTTGTCTGGAAGCGTGACGTTGGTGTCCGTTACGTGGCTTCTTTTCTTTTTGTAGTCTGTGATTTCCTGTAGACCCTGCCAAATACGTCTCGTGCCTGAGCCGTTGAATTGCGACTCCACTTTGTCCCCGTACTGGCATTTCACTTGTTTGATTGCATTGCGGAGGGAAAAACTACAATGTTTATATTCAGCCATATTCCCAGACCTCTATCCAAAGTTAAATTATGTGGTTTGCGCTTTCAGTTTTGCACGAATGCCGCCATCTATCCACGGTTTCTGGTTAGGGTAGGTTTTAATAGTCACAGTGGGTACATCTCCCATGCACTTCTTTACAAACGCACTCACCGAGTCAGCAGTCGATGTTGTTCTCAGAGGCTGACCGGAACATATTCCAGTCCGCGTGATCAAAACAATCTTGAAGCGTGGCTTTCCATTGGTCGGACAGCGTTGAATGGTTCTCATCACTGGTACATCCTGTTTGAGTTTCTGCCTATAAGACGGAGGAGCAAGATGGTGTCGTGGTCGGATTTGCCGAAGAATTTAGATAGTCTTGTTCTCAAATTTACTTTGTTAAAATTCCCAGCTACAATAAATGTAACCTTAGGATGTATGCTTTCCAGTTTGCATATAGTCCAGTGAAGTTCCTTGATGGCCGTCTTGGTGTCTGCTTGAGGGGGAATGTACACAGCTGTGACTATAACTGACGAGAATTCTCTTGGTAGGTAAAATGGCTGGCATTTGATTGTAAGGAATTCTAGATCGAGTGAGCAGAAGGAGTTCCTGGATGTTGTTATGATTACACCATGAGTTGTTAATCATAAAGTATACACACCCGCCCTTCCTCTTCCCAGAGAGGTGTTTATCTATGTTGGCGCAATGTATGGAGAAGGCCGGTGTCTCGACCGATTCCGACAACATAGCCAAAGAGAGCTATGTTTCCATGAAACAGAGAATCTTGGAATCTCTGATATCGCTCTGGAAGCCAACCTTTGCTTGAATTTCATATGCCTTGTTGTCAAGAGACTGGACATTGGCTAGTAGTATACTCGGGAATGGTGGGCGACATACCCGCCTATGGAGCCTGGCCGGGTGGCCACTTCGTCTGCAACTTCTGCGGCGTCGTTGTTTTGGGTCAACCACTGGAATTAGATCCATTGTCCTGGGTGGTGGTCCAACTACTGGGTGGTGGACTACTGGAACTCGATCCATTGTCCTGGGTGGTGGTCCTGTGGAGGTCCTCATGAGAGCCAGTTTCATCATAGCGCTTGATGTTTTTTTGCGACTGCACTTGAAGAAACTTTCAAAGTTCTTGAAATCTTCCCTATTGACTGAACTTCATGTCTTAAAGAATTGAATGTCTGTTTGTCTTCACTTATTTTAGCTGTTCTTGCCATAATATGGACTTTTACCAAATATGGCTATATTCTGTATACCACCCCTACCTTGTCACAACACAACTGATTGGCTCAAACACATTAAGAAGAAAATACATTCAGTCTCCAGATCTCAACCCCATAGAAAATCTTTGGAGGGAGTTGAAAGTCTGTGTTGCCCAGCAAAACATCACTGCTCTAGAGGAGATCTGCATGGAGGAATGGGCCAAAATACCAGCAACAGTGTGTGAAAACCTTGTGAAGACTTACAGAAAACGTTTGACCTCTGTCATTGCCAACAAAGTGTATATAACAAAGTATTGAGATAAGCTTTTGTTATTGACCAAATACTTATTTTCCACCATATTATGCCAATAAATTCATAAGAAATCCTACAATGTGATTTTCTGGAATTTTCTTCCTCATTTTGTCTGTCATAGTTGAAGTGTACCTATGATGAAAATTACAGGCCTCTCATCTTTTTAAGTGGGAGAACTTGCACAATTGGTGGCTGATTAAATACTTTTTTGCCCCACTGTATTAGTGTGTAGCCCAAACTGTTCAGACTCTACAGAGAGAAGTTGGCAGGTCGGCTGTACCGACTGCTAACGGGTCCCAAGACACTTTTTTTAGGGGTCGTAGAGCAAAACAGAACACCATTGTGTTCTTGAGACCTCAAATCAACTTTTATGTCACATGCGCCGAATACAACAGGTGTAGATCTAGACAAGTCTAGATTCTTACTTCAAGCCCTTAACCAACAATGATCTAAGAAGTTCAGAAGAAAAAAGTGGAGTAAAAAACGTATAAAAAATATTAAGAATCTCATCTTTCCATTGTGGGGTAATTATTTGTAGGCCAAATCATTCTAAAACCAAACGACTTTGTGAGAAGACCGATTTTTCAGGATGTCTCATCTGCTGCGTTCAAAACAACTGGGAACTCTGAAAATACAAGGTCAGTGATCTTCAGGCCGGAGCTCTTGATAGAGGCCCAAGTTCCTGAGTTGGATGACCATTCAAATAGATTTTTCCCAGTCAGAGCTATTTTTTTCAGAGTTCCCAGTTGTTTTGAAACCACTAGGGTTGGAAGTTGGAGATCTCCGAGTTCCCAGTTGTTTTGAAAGCAGCAAAACACCACTCTAGCTTTGTCCCCTTTCACCGCAAAAGTGCAACATAGGCAGATGCATAGGTGGATTGAGACGTCTCTAGCTTAAACTGGCAGATTTTATTGGGGATTTTTTTTATGATGCTAATTTCAGTTCCGAAGTGGCGCAGACTTTAGAGAGTCAGGACACCTATTTAACGTCCCATCCAAAATTACCTCTGTCCATTGTTTGGTTTAGGTGACTTGCTCCAATTCCACACAATGCTTGGGCTACACATGTATTAGTGTTCAATCCCTGGTTTTTGACGCATCCTCAGGTCAGCACCAAGTGCACGTCGTTAATCTCATCAGGCTTCACAAAGATGAACTAGTTAGTCCGTATTTACCTTAGTCTGAGACTCCCTAGTCTAGAACGATGAATCTGAAGTTAAGCAACGTCTCAGAAAGCCATTTTTAAATCTAGATTAATTTAAGTAGAATTAGCCTAGTCCTGAAATAAATTAAACTCTGTCCGTGAAACCAACCCCCCAAAATATTTTTGGTTTGTTCTCTAGCAGTAGTAGTCTTCATTGTCTAGATATAGGGCCAGGTATTGACTCTACTGGGAAATGTCTTCACTGATCCCTTTAATTAATTTGCGATCTATTAAACAAGCAACGTTTTGTAGCAGTTTGATCTCATTTGAATAAGTGGCATGTGTGCCGCATACATGTATCAAACAATGGAGAATAAAATGTTTCTAATTAATTCTGGAGGCTAGAACAGCTGCTGCACTTTCCTGATTTGGCCATGTTTTAGATTTGGTTCATTAAGAAATGCTTCTTCTTCAGGATTGAGTTGGCTGATCGCATCCAACTTTTAGGTGCATACATCGCCACCTACTGTACTGGAGTGAGAGACCAGTCACAGCCTACCTATGTCAAATACCAGTAATACAAAATTGGGGAAAAGGAAAATGACCCTGGAAACTATTAGCCCTCACAACAACAACAACAAAAAACCACCCTATTCCACTATTTAAGCCTATCTAATCTTACTCCAGGCCAATGGTCTGGGAGGACAGAACTCTACCAGTCAACACCCCCTACAACTCTTCTGCAGTAAAACCTCACAATCCCAAGTAATTCTCTATAGCTGCCACCACAACCTATTTTCTGTGACTTACATTCCATTTCTGCAGTAGAGTTGACAACCATGGGTATGAATGCTAAGAAACCCACCTTACTGAAGCACATATTATTCCCATCCCTCTCTATTGGTCTCTGCCTATTGACAAGAATCCCCTCAGGATCTCTCACCCTGTCCCCATCTTCTTCTACCACTCTCTTCACTGCTTCAGCATACGGCACTTTCTGTACTACTCTTTCTGTACTACCTGCCTTCTCGCACCGGACACCTCCGATCTCCAGCCCCATGGTCACCCCCACAGCTAACACACACACCTTTCTCCACTGATACTACACATCCCTTCGTCTCATGCCCTCCTGCGCACTTCTCACATCTAGGAATCTCCCTTTGCTGCAACATGACCATACGCTTGGATAAAGAAATGCTATGCCAAGACTGAATTCAAGCGTGAGTTGGTTTCGGGGAGTGGTCATGTGGGTGTCTCATGTGTGTTCGCAGGTGGGAAGAGTTAGCCAAACTATTTTGACAATTAACTTCAGCCGGCTGGCGTGCGACCGTGGCAAACCTATCACCCAAGATTTTTAGGGACCGTCAATAAATTGTAATGTGAATAGGACAAAATGTTCATGTTGCACATCTTTTATTAATTTTTTTCAATGTTTGTAAATTAATTTCTACAATTTATAGCAAAACATTTTTTGTGCTATTGACCTTTTGAAATATTGTCCCATTTTGTAATTTAATGATGGTCCCTAACTAGCCCCATGGGGATACAAAATGTCATACCAAATTGACCATGGGCATTACAATTGGGTTGAGTGCAGCTGTGCTCTGAAAAGATGATTACTTGAGTGCTGCCAGCTGTGGGCATGTGGGCAGGATAAAAAAAAAAAAACAACAACACACAGAACACCCTTATGGTACCCTTTATTCTGTGAAATATAAATCTCAGTTTTGGACAAGACTGACTTTATGAATAAAATTGCCCTATATACATTGTCCTATTGTAGGCAATTTTGACACTAGAATACATGGCTCCGGCTCATATTGATGCCACATAGGCCATTTTCAAAACGAGAAGTTGCTAATAAGGGGCAGTCGCTCTTCAAAGACATTCTGCCTCCACAGATGTTTAATACATAGGCCTAACAGAGCAGGCTAGCGGCCACTAAAGCTAACAGAAGTTGTAATATGTGTAAGCAAACATCCACAGTGTGTAGCAGCAGATGGCAGCTGCGGCACTGCACTGTCACTCATGCACTCAGAGAGATGAGGAGCGTTCAGGCTTTACCCAGGCAGGCTGTGTCAGGCTCTTTATATCAATGGGCTGTTTTGTCAGGTGTCTTAGAAATGCTCTCTTGTACACACAAAGATAGTTAGACACACACACACACCAACATGACACAAGCAAAGACACAATGAATCCAGCGTGCGAGAGAGGGAAGGAAATAGTGGGTATAGAAAAGGAGAAAAGCAAAGGGGCCATAAGCCACTTTTCACACGGTCTATATAGCTGTTGTTGTGGAAGATCAAAGCATTCACCGTTACATTCCCCCCCCCCCCTCTCGCTCTCTCCCTATCTCTCTCTCCAGGATTTCAGAGCTGTGCAAACCTACAGCTGAGCTAAGGGATTAATCCCAGCCTTGAATTTAAAGAAGAGAAAGAATCGAAGGAAATGGTTTGAGTTTGAGCCTAAACTTGGCCCTCATTGGGGGAAAAAACATGTTACTGTCTTGCAGTAAGTGAATGATCATGTCTGTCTTGAACAATATCCATCCAATATACTGTACTGTATACACTGTTACCTTTCTGTGTGATAGCCTTTCTGAGGTTGATTTGAGAAGAAGATTAGCTGGGGAGACTCCAAATGTATAGGCCTAGTAAACCTTATATTTGAATATGTCTGCAGGTTTGTTTTACATTTGTCAGGAACCTTTGACAGGAGCCTTGAAGGTATGGCTCTTTAAACTGTGACTTTACAAAAGACATGATTTCATTACCTCTAAGAATGTCCAAATGTAAACGGGAAGATTAAACGCAAAAGAAAGATGTTGAATACAAATGGGAAATTACACATATATACATAAAAAACATACCTGGTAAATCGAACTGGACTTTAAATAGAGAGAACGCTGACAACTCGGAGCCAGTCAGAGCTATGAATATGTCAAATATGCTAGGTCTATAAGAACGTAAGTATATCCCATCAGTGATGGTATGTGACTGCTTAATCCCTTTTACCATCCCACTGTTCCCCCATGTTCTACCAGCCTGGGCCCATTACAGCTAATATAGAGCATGCTGAGCTTATATCTGTGGATGGCCTCTTGTGTGAAATGCTGCCGCCACCAACACACAGTGATCATCATGCTTGGAGCATTCTGCCAAAGACACACGCACACTCACAAATGAGCAAGCCTAGAACTGGACTAAGCATCTGGGGCCCATTGAAAAACACTCGACCAATGATCCGTTGATGCGGATTGCCAGCTTTGATCCATGCCTGGACCTGGAGGACGCAAAGTTCTTTGTTTGTCAGACAAATTATTAGGACGAAACTACAGAACCGTACAAAACAAGAGAACACACATGGTTGATGTTCAGAAAATACAGTGCCTTGCGAAAGTATTCGGCCCCCTTGAACTTTGCGACCTTTTGACACATTTCAGGCTTCAAACATAAAGATATAAAACTGTATTTTTTGTGAAGAATCCACAACAAGTGGGACACAATCATGAAGTGGAACGACATTTATTGGATATTTCAAACTTTTTTAACAAATCAAAAATTGAAAAATTGGGCGTGCAAAATTATTCAGCCCCTTTACTTTCAGTGCAGCAAACTCTCTCCAGAAGTTCAGTGAGGATCTCTGAATGATCCAATGTTGACCTAAATGACTAATGATGATAAATACAATCCACCTGTGTGTAATCAAGTCTCCGAATAAATGCACCTGCACTGTGATAGTCTCAGAAGTCCGTTAAAAGCGCAGAGAGCATCACGAAGAACAAGGAACACACCAGGCAGGTCCGAGATACTGTTGTGAAGAAGTTTAAAGCCGGATTTGGATACAAAAAGATTTCCCAAGCTTTAAACATCCCAAGGAGCACTGTGCAAGCGATAATATTGAAATGGAAGGAGTATCAGACCACTGCAAATCTACCAAGACCTGGCCGTCCCTCTAAACTTTCAGCTCATACAAGGAGAAGACTGATCAGAGATGCAGCCAAGAGGCCCATGATCACTCTGGATGAACTGCAGAGATCTACAGCTGAGGTGGGAGACTCTGTCCATAGGACAACAATCAGTCGTATATTGCACAAATCTGGCCTTTATGGAAGAATGGCAAGAAGAAAGCCATTTCTTAAAGATATCCATAAAAAGTGTCATTTAAAGTTTGCCACAAGCCACCTGGGAGACACACCAAACATGTGGAAGAAGGTGCTCTGGTCAGATGAAACCAAAATGGAACTTTTTGGCAACAATGCAAAAAAAGGCATAAAAGCAACACCCTGAACACACCATCCCCACTGTCAAACATGGTGGTGGCAGCATCATGGTTTGGGCCTGCTTTTCTTCAGCAGGGACAGGGAAGATGGTTAAAATTGATGGGAAGATGGGTGGAGCCAAATACAGGACCATTCTGGGAGAACCTGATGGAGTCTGCAAAAGACCTGAGACTGGGACGGAGATTTGTCTTCCAACAAGACAATGATCCAAAACATAAAGCAAAATCTACAATGGAATGGTTCAAAAATAAACCTATCCAGGTGTTAGAATGGCCAAGTCAAAGTCCAGACCTGAATCCAATCGAGAATTTGTGGAAAGAACTGAAAACTGCTGTTCACAAATGCTCTCCATCCAACCTCACTGAGCTCGAGCTGTTTTGCAAGGAGGAATGGGAAAAAATGTCAGTCTCTCGATGTGCAAAACTGATAGAGACATACCCCAAGCGACTTACAGCTGTAATCGCAGCAAAACTTAAGGGGGCTGAATAATTTTGCACGCCCAATTTTTCAGTTTTTGATTTGTTAAAAAAGTTTGAAATATCCAATAAATGTCGTTCCACTTCAGGATTGTGTCCCACTTGTTGTTTATTCTTCACAAAAAAATACAGTTTTATATCTTTGTTTGAAGCCTGAAATGTGGCAAAAGGTCGCAAAGTTCAAGGGGGCCGAATACTTTCGCAAGGCACTGTATATATGTATATATATTGGTCATATTGGTCATGGCTCCCGAGTGGTGCAGCGGTCTAAGGCACTGCATCTCATTGCAAGAGGCATCACTACAATCTCTGGTTCGAATCCAGGTTGTATCACATCTGGCCGTGATTGGGAGTCCCATAGGGCGGCGCACAATTGGCCCAGCGTCTTCTGGGTTTTGCCGGGGTAGGCCGCCATTGTAAATAAGAATTTGTTCTTCAAGGTTAAATAAAATATATATATATTACAGAGCCTTTCCATAAGTCCACTCAAGTTTCTTCAAATGTCTTCTGACTGTGATTAGAGCGACGTTAATGTTGTGCTGTGATGCCAGCAGATTCCAGACTGCATTTGCCGATCGCCCATCATCTTAAACCATCAGTGAGTCGATGGCTTGAACAGTCTCGCTGGAAGTTGAATACAATGTAAAAATGATGACCAGCAGTGTCAAATAATATAAACAGTGGTTTATATAGGGTGTGTATTAATTGTATGTGTATTCATCTTTTCTTACTTTTGTTGACACAGATTTCACAGGTCCCCACTCCTTTACTGCACATCGGCGGAAAATCCATTTCACCATGAGAGTGAAATCATGCTGGCCTTTGATTGGGAGAACATCCACGCCATAGAGGACGTCCCCATGGGGCTCTGCTGGGGCTGTATTTTTTGTTTTCAGTAAAATTTCCCCAAAATGTAAAAAATACTTATATTCTTGTCACGTCCTGACCTTAGTTCCTTTTTTATGTCTCTGTTTTAGTTTGGTCAGGGCGTGAGTTGGGGTGGGCATTCTATGTTTTTGTTCTATGTTTTGTATTTTTGTGTTTGGCCTGGTATGGTTCCCAATCAGAGGCAGCTGTCAGTCGTTGTCTCCGATTGAGAACCATGCGTAAGCAGCCTGTTTTCCCACTATGGTTTGTGGGTAGGTGTTTTCTGTGTTTTCACCAGTTGTAATAAATTTACGACGCTGCATTTTGGTCCGATCTATCCTACTCCTCATCAGACGAAGAAGAAGTTCGTTACAGTTCTGGGGATAAGAGAAGTTGGGGTGAAGTTACCAGGGCCGGTCATAAAGATGGCAAACTTCCTAACATAATTAAGTGGTTGTTGGGCACACACACACTAAAGCAAAAAAAAATCTGTATTTAGCATCAAGTCTACAATATTGTTAGTTTACCTATGATTCATTTTTAATGTATGTTGTTTTTTTGTACATAATTATTTTATGATATAATGAAAAGTGTATGTATTTATTATGGTCTGACATGTCTGCAGAAATGTTGCAATTTTGCAATGTGTTTTGTTTGGTAAATTGTTTTGTAAATATGAATTCACATTTGTGGTACCGCTAAGTAAGCAATTAATTATTTCAGTCAATATTGTTATTATTATTACTAAAAAAATATAATGGAGTGACAGACAGTTAAAAAATGATAAGTTGTTTTTTTTGAAGAACCTTTTTCAAGCGTTCTTCAGAGAACTTATAGTGGTTCCCCCACAGTTTCAATTTGAAGAACCTTTACTTTTTAGAGTGTATGAGTAAATGTCAGTTGGCTTTTCATAGTCGGGCATTAGGTGTCATGGAAATTCAGTAATGAGAGAGACTTGGTCATTTCTTCAAACATTGATCTTTATTTAACACCGATTAATTATTGCAATAATGAAACCATCGACCGCACACTAAGTTTTGTTGCCGAGAGCTTCCCTAACAATGAAAAACAGACATCTTTAAAGGACTCCAAGAAGGCTTAGTTCCAACCCTCCCAGGCAGATCAAAGAGCATCATAAGTCACTCTGGGTTCATCCTGGCTTTATCTGCACCTGGCGTTACCTTAACCCCTGACCCTGGCCTAATTTCCCACATGCCAGGATGTCTAAGACCCTTTGTTCCAGTCCATCTCTATCCCAGTTACAACCACCCCACATCCTGTCCATGGAATACATCTCCCCAGTGCACCACTGATCATAGAATGGAATGTGGCTGTAAAGTTTTATCACCAGTAAAGCCCATTTCCTCCATGCCAAGACTAGCTGCAGGAAGCTAGAGTGGACACCATAAAAACTCAGCCTTAGCAGGCCAGTCTTACTCTTAGTTAAATATATAATTGTTTAGTATTAATATTAAACAAATCAGCTAAGTATGTAATTTTTCTATCACAAAGGTCAAGACAGCAAGTGCGTAAGAGAGAGAGAGAGAAAATATCGAAGCTGGTTGCTGAGTTCCGAGAGCCGATCTGTTATCCAACGATTAGATTAATAGCTACTGTGTGAAAATCCCCCCAACAAGCAATTGCCTACCCGCGTGTGGTCAACTATTTCAGCACCGTTTTGAGCTTCTCTGAGACAAAAAGTATACTTAATAAATATACATTTTGTAATTAACCCTGCATTATAATTGTATAAAAGCCCCTTAGATATGAATGTTGAATCCTCTAAATTGAATTAGATCTACCACTGTACAAGGACATTTTATGGATCTGCCAGTATTATAATTCAGAGATTCCGGTAAAGAAATGTGTATGTAGAGGGGGAAACATTCTTCACCAGTTCTCTTACCATGTTGTACAATTGTGTGATTATCCTACCAGTTGGTGTAACTGTAATGTTCATTTCCTTGAGGGGAATTTTGCTTTCACTATCACAATATTAAAAACTTTCAAATGCATTCATGAAGTAAAATTGCTTTAGCTGACATGCTGCAGTTCATCTAATGAAGATTTGACTCGATCTATAAGCCCAGGACGATAGTAAAACGGGCAATAAGAGGCACTACAAGAAAGGGAACACATTTATAACCGTAAAAAAACGGTTGCAGGTCAGAGGGCCAAAAGTGAACAGTGGGAGTATCTATGACTCTCTGACGACCGGGTAGTGTAGGGGGCCCACACCCTCTACTTCTCCCCTCCCTCGACGCAGGGTTCTGGGCCGGGAGGGAGGCTTTGGCTCTCGCCCAAGCTCGGATCCCCGCATCTCCATGTCTCCTGGGTTGCGCTCGACCGGCTCCATCCCTCTTTCCCAGTTAGGCATGGCCGTATGGCTCACCCCCAATATCAAGGTGCACATGGGCCTATTTATATAATGAATGTGAATTCAGACGGCAGAAATGATTAATTATTAAAGCATTAGACCACTCACTAAAGGCGTCAGTCATACTAAAGTTATACTTAAATCCAAACTGGTTGGAGAATATAAGAGTACATGGCCATAAAGGCTAGATCATTTTTCAAGCTGTTCAAACATTCATTGATGACCAGCAGGGTCAAATAATATAAACAGTGGTTATAGAGGGTGCAACCGGTCAGCACTTTAGGAGTAAATGCCAGTTGACTTTTCATAGCCGAGAATTCAGAGGTCAAGACAGCAAGTGCGTGTGCGAGAGAGAGAGAGGGAATCAAAACACACAGTAATGTGTGGAATATAACAATAAGAATGTCAGTTCAATATGCAGTGCAGATCATCTATTACCCTTCTTAGAGTTTTAAGAATTGTGCGTGTTCAATTATTTGTGACATTGTGGCATTTAAAGCATATTGAAGATTTGAAGTAATAGCCTACCCACGTGTGGTCAACTATTTCAGCACCGTTTCACGCTGCTCTGAAACAAGAATGGGGACTGGTCTTGATAAATCTATGATAATTTTTTTGTTCACTGAATCTCCATTTGGGTATTGGATAGACAACTATTAGGCTGTGAAAATCTTAGGATTATTTTGCTCTTTGTACTGTAGCCTACTCCTGACCGGTCACGTTGCACAGTGCCATATTTTTAATGGAAACCCTGAGGGTTTTGTTTTTTGTTTTTCTTGGAATAGAAACACCATAATATTAATCAAATTAATTAAGCTAATTTTCTTCAAATCAATCCCATATATTTTGTTCTTACAAAAAAAGGTTTGAAATTCTCTAGTACAGCCAATATTAAAGTCCTTGAATTTGACTTACCAATGTCTGTTTAAACTCTGCTTAAAGGATGTATAGTCCTAGACCTATGTTGTTGTATAGGTGGAGTAATGTACAATTTGCATATGTTCCTCTAAGTACACTGCATAAAAATAATAGTATTATTTTTTTAGAAATGTTGATCCCAATGTCACACATTGGCCCCATTATGTATAGATAGACCCAGGTATACCACATGATAAGATAAATATGCAGGTAGGTACCACTTTGATGCCTGTTTCCATTTTTTGAAAGCTTCCGTCACATTGCAATTTGAATTCAAATGGGATGTTCTCCTTTTGAAAGGGAAAGAAGACAAATTACAAATTTTGCCTCTCGGCATTTATATTGCCTTATCAACAGTATGCTTGTAAGCAGGGGGTGGGTGAGATATCAGCCGATGTCAGTTCCACTGCTGCAGGGGCTGCTGCCTGTCAGACTACGTGGCTGCTATTCAAATTGCAGTTGCAGCAAAGGTAATGAATAGCTGACCGACCTGTGGTAACTGGGGAGCCATAGGGAGCCGTGGCAAGCTGCTTGGGGATTGAAGTTAAAGGTACATTTGGGGCATGGCGGAAGCTCTCCTATGATTTAGAAACGACACTGGTTATGTTAAGTTGTCATCTTCGTAGCTGAACTCCCGTTCGAGGGTGATGGCTGTGCGTGCATATGAATGCGTGTCTTGATATCATGGAGGATCAATCCTTGCATAAGTAGCTCTTGCTTTGAATTTGAGAGTGGTTACATTTCTCCAGGCCCATCCCACAGTATTTTACCAAAACTGCTTTGTTATTGTTTCAATTAAGGATTCCAGCTTTAAGCTAATTCCAGCCCTGATTATGGCAAAACAATAAATAGCAGACATGGTTTCTTTAAACCATGTCTTCAAAGAAAACCATACATTGTCATTGTTAGACCTTGCCTCAATAACTATTCAGCGAACTACTATAGCTCGCTAAAAGTATGCCGTATTTTCCACACTTAAATCAATTAACCAGTTGCTATTACCCCAATAATTCTTTGGTTGTCTCTGTGAGCTTTATTAAAAACTGTAACGAGGAATCCGTTAGGCCTCTCATTGATTATTTTGGTAAATACGAAGAGTGCTGATGAATGGACTAAAATAGTCTTATCCGCTTGTTTAGTGATGCTGTAAATAAGCCTAATTGTGTTGACTCTGAAGTCGTTAATTAGGGTAATTTGTCTTAATGCCCACTGTAAATGCATGGAAAGAATGGCGCGGGCATGATGCAGGAGCCTACGGTAGCTTTGTCTCGATGCAAAGGGGGAGGAAAGTGGGTGAAAAGGGAGGATCTGTCTTCCAATGAGATTATCCATAGGTTCTCCTGTTCGTTCAGTCTGCCGCAGTTAGAGTAGAGCAGAGGCAAGCAGAGATATTTGGTTACCAAGGCAGCCCTGACTTATTGCTTAGTGACAATGACAACAACAAAATTGAACACACATTTTCAACTGCCTCTCAGAATGTTTTGCTAAACTCTTTAGTAGCAACTGTACTGTTGCAGCAAGCAGGGACAGGCGCATAATAGATAACACTGTAAGCCTCTGTGTTTACCTGGACAGAGATCATATGCATAATATTGGAGATTCAGCTAGTGTGCCCTTGGCCTCTCATTCTAATCCTCCTCCTCGGTCGTGGTGGTGATGGTGTTGATAGTGATGGTAGTGATAGGGTTGTGATGGTGGGGAAATTGATGGGGTGGTGGTCATAATGATGATGGTGATAGTGGTGACAGTGATGGCATGGTGGTCATAGTGATGTGAGGGTGGTCATAGTGTTGTAATGGTAGTGATAGGGATGTGATGGTGATGATAGTGGTTTGATGGTGGTGATGATAGTGATGGTAGTGACATGGATGTGATGGTGATGGTGATAGTGATGGGGTGGTGGTGGTGATAGGGATGTGATGGTGATAGTGATGTTTTTATTGAGAGAGTGATATGATGGTAGAGATAGTAATGGTGGTGATAGTGTTGTGATGATTTTGATGGTGGTGATAGTGATGTGATCATAGTGTTAGTGATGTGATGGTGATCATAGTGATGTTATGGTGGTGATTGTGATGTGGTGGTGATAGTGATAGATGGTGGTGATAGTGTTGTGATGATTTTGATAGTGGTGATAGTGATGTGATGATGGTGATAGGGATGTGGTGATAGTGATTGGTTGGTGGTGATGTGATGGTGGTGATAGTGGCGGAATTCCGCCTTGGCACAGCCTCACTGCTCTTTTTTATCTCCTGACCCAGTTCTTGCTCACTCACTCTGCCCTGCCAGAGAGATAGTAGGGAATGATGACAGGGAACCTGGGCCCTCGGAGACCCGCAGGGGCCTTGAGTCTAACCCCCCCTATCCCGGGCTGGGCGAACTACAGTATTAGCCCACAACATCAGTCATATATAATAATAATAATAATAATAATAATAATAATAATAATAAATGGGATTTATATAGTGCCTTTCAATGCCAAAATATTTATCCACACATGTCAAAATACATATTCTATTTGGAAAGTAGTTACTATCCTACTTATTCTCATGGTGGATTGTTCTTTTATGTACATTCCACTTGAATTTTAAAGGCAATGTCTTAATATTGGGGTGCATCCGAAAGGGCACTTGATTCCCAAAATAGTGCACTACTTCTGACCAGAAGTGTTACCTTTCATTTAATCTACATTATTTGCATATGTGTGTTAGATGATGACTGTCCTTTATTTTTCATCCTGACTCAGTATCTTGTCTTTGCATGAGTATCCTTTTTCCTGCTCACAGTTGCAGAATAGACATTAACGCATGTAAATAATTGTTTTTTCCAGTCCATTTGGAAAATGGTACTTGCTATTGTTGTTGTTGTTTTGTCCTCAGTTTTGCTCTCTTTCCAGGCTCTGCCTGCAGCTGGTTTTCTCTGTTTAAGAGGACAAATCGCACCAGGAAACTAAAACTGAAATGTAATAAGAGCAAATGAATCATAGAACACAGTTAATCTCTCACACAATACTCCAATGACTGAGCCTGGTGGAACCATCTGATAAGCAAGCCAAAGCATTCCCTATTGAAATAATGATTAGTGTATTTGTTGTTGTTGCAAAGATGGGCAACTAGCCTCCTATTGATAGTGGATTTGGATCAATTGACAATGACGTGCCATTGAAGATTCAATGGCACAATGCATTTTTATACATTTGCAATGATGCAGTGGGTTTCAAGGTGGTGTTTTGTTACCTCTGAGGAGAATGTATTGTTTTTATTGTTGTATTGTGTGTTTTAACTGTTGTTTACACACACACACGTGCATGTGCTCACATACACACACCACCACCACCACCACCACAAAGCTGATATACTGTTTCTCATAACGCTGCTTTTCCTCTATAGTACACAATGTTGCCGTTGGGCTGAAAAAAATGGTGCGGCAACATTTTCCAGGGACAGGCCAGGCGCCAAATACACATGGGGCTGAGAGAGAAAGAGAGAGGGTTAGAGATGTAGAGAGAGGGGGAGAGCGGCAGAGGGGGGAGAGAGGGAGAAAAAGAGAAAGGGGGAGAGAGAACAAATGAGAGAGGGAAAGAAAGGGGGAACAGAGAGGACTCAGAGTAGAAAAACAAGCCTCTAATCACATAGTAGCTCTAATCACACAGTAGCTCTAATCACACAGTAGCTCTAATCCCACAGTAGCTCTAATCCCACTGTAGCTCTAACCACACAGTAGCTCTAATCCCACAGTAGCTCTAATCACACTGTAGCACTTATCACACAGTAGCTCTAATCACACAGTAGCTCTAATCCCACAGTAGCTCTAATCCCACAGTAGCTCTAATCACACTGTAGCTCTAATCCCACAGTAGCTCTAATCACACAGTAGCTCTAATCACACAGTAGCTCTAATCACACAGTAGCTCCGATCACACAGTAGCTCCGATCACACAGTAGCTCTAAACACACTGTAGCTCTAATTATACTGTAGCTCTAACCACACAGTAGTTCTAATCACAGTAGTTCTAATCACACAGTAGTTCTAATCACAGAGTAGTTCTAATCATAGAGTAGTTCTAAACACACAGTAGTTATAATCACACAGTAGTTATAATCACACAGTATTGCACAGATGTTTGTTTTTTTACATTAGCAGAAAAAATACTGTCATAGGGAAGTGTGTGTGTCTGTGTGTGTGTAAGGTGAGAGATGCTGCAGGAATGCCAATAGAGTTGGAAGTGGATGGTGAGACACGCGTGTGTGTTCTCTACTATATTTCTTCCTTTCTCCATTGTATTGTCACACAATACAATGCCACAGATGTCTAAAGTTGTGAGCATGCAATTGGCATGCTGACTGCAGGAATGTCAACCAGAGCTGTTGCCAGATATTTGAATGTTCATTTATCTACCATAAGCCGCCTCTATCATTTTAGAGAATTTGGCAGTGCATTTAACCGGCCTCACAACCACAGACCACGTGTAACCATGCCAGCTCAGTACCTCCACATCTGTCTTCTTCACATGCGGGATCATCCGAGACCAGCCACGAGGATGGCTGATGAAACAGGAGTATTTCTGTCCGTAATAAATCATTTTTTGGGGAAAAACACAGCCAGGGTGGGCCTGGGAGAGCATATGCCCGCCCACTTGAGACCCATGGGTGTGCCTCTGCCCAGTCTTGTGAAATCTATAGATTAGGGCCTAATACATTTATTTCAATTGACTGATTTCCTTCTATGAACTGCAGCTCAGTAAAATCTTTGAAATTGTTGCATGTTGTGTTTATATTTTTGTTCAGTATAATATGGATTCTGTTTCCTTCCCATCAGGGCTCCGGGCAGAGTATGTAGTAAGGTGTAATGGCTCTCGTGGGTTGAAGAAGGTGCAGCGTGGTAGGCGTTCATGATTTTTAATTAACTGAACACCACAACAAAATAACAAAGTAGAAAAAAACTAAAGTGCACGGTTCTGTCAGGCAACAAAACCGCTAAACAGAAAATAACTCCCCACAAAACCCAAACGGAAAATCACAACTTATATATGATCCCCAATCAGAGACAACGATAGACAGCTGCCTCTGATTGGGAACCACACTAGGCAAAAACAACAAAGAAATAGAAAACAGATTCTCCCACCCGAGTCACATCCTGAACTAAACCAAACATAGAGAATAAATAAGGATCTCTAAGGTCACCCCCGCACCCCAAAGGCGCGGACTCCGGCCGCAAACCTGAACCTATAGGGGAGGGTCCGGGTGGGCATATACTCTCGGTAGGGGCTCCTGTGCGGGACGCAAACCCCGCCCGATTTAGGCTCCCCCCACCTCCGGTGCAGGGATCGTCGCCGGGACCTCCGGACCATACATCATCGCCAGAGGCTCTGGACTGCAGACCGCCGCCAGGGGCTCGGGACTGCGGACAGTCGCCGGAGGCTCGGGACTGCGAACCGCCGCCGGGGGGGCTCGGGACTGGGGACCGTCGCTGCAGGCTCCGGACTGGGGACCGTCGCTGGAGGCTCCTTTCCCTGGATCCTCACTGCAGGCTCCGTGCCATGGATCATCACTGGAGGCTTCGGGCCATGGATCATCACTGGAGGCTTCGGGCCATGGATCATCACTGGAGGATTCGGGCCATGGATTATCACTGTAGGCTTCGTATGTGGAGCCGGAATAGGTCTCACTGGAATGAGGAGATGAACTGGAAGCCTGGAACCGGAACAGGTCTCACCGGACTGGGGAGATGCACTGGAAGCCTGGTGCGTGGAGCAGGCAGCGGATACACTGGGCCACGGAGGAGCACTGGAGGTCTCAAGCGTAGAGCTGGCACAACCCGTCCTGGCTGGATGGTTACTTTCGCCCAGCAAATGCGGGGCGCTAGCACAGGACACACTGGGCTGTGCAGACGCACCGGAGACACAGTACGCAGAGCCGGCGCAGGATATCCTGGGCCGAAGAGATGCACTGGAGGCCAGGAGCGCTGAGCCGGCACCCTCCATCCTGGCTGGATGCCCACTCTAGCCCCGGCCAATGCGGGGAGCTGGAATATAGCGTACCGGGCTGTGACTGCGCACTGGAGACATGGTGCGCATCACCGCATAACATGGTGCCCGACTGGTCACACTCTCCCCACAATAAGCACGGGGAGTTGACTCAGGTCTAAACCCTGACTCTGCCAATCTCCCCGTGTGCCACCCCCCCAAAAAAAACATTTTTGGAGCTGCCTCTCGTGCTTCCGTGCTAGCCGTGACCCCTTGTATAGTTGCTCCCTCCTTGCTGCCTCCGTCAGCTCCCATGGGAGGCGATCCTTCCCAGCCAGGATCTCCTCCCACGTCCAGGATCCTTTACCATTCAGAATGTCCTCCCACATCCATTCCTCCTGACCACGCTGCTTGGTCTTTTTGTGGTGGGGAGTTCTGTAACGGCTCTCGTGGGTTGAAGAAGGAGACCAAGGTGCAGATTGGTAGGCGTTCCTGATTTTTTTATTAACTGAACACTGTCATGACGTTGGCCTGGGGGTTGGTTTATGACTGTCATAAATACCTCTTCCCCCCTTTTTCCTCTCTCTATTTGCAAAACCCCTTGGTTAACATAGAGATTCTGGAAACGTCAGAATGTGGGGGGAAATTAAATATATACTGGTAATCCGAACAATTGAATATATGCAGTGGTACTTAATGAATATGATGTCAGTTCGGTTGTCATCTGAGACATTCTCATCAATGATAAGATGACATAAACTCCACAGTGGAAAATCTATGCATTTGAATATGAAATGATTTGTGATGGGATGAAATGTGATTTTAGCTTCTAAAATGTGAAATGTGGGTTTTCATAAGTTAGGGCTGCTCACTCAGTGGCCCGCCCACGTGAAGAGACAAAGGCTGTAAAACTTTTCAAACACACCCTCCTCTTCCTTCCTATATAAGCTCTTCACTACAACATAACTTCCTGTTCCGATGAGGTAGGATGACGATCCTATGTCAGAATGGTTCAGATAAAACTACAGAACAAAGCCAACATCAGCATGAGCTTTGGTTGCGAATGGTATGAACTTTGAACAGCTAGTGATACCTCCTAGCCGTTGAGATAGCGACCGCAGCTGCAAATGCAGGTTAGGAAGGAACAGACAGAGTATCCCATCTACCACACAACGGCGTTACTACAACTTATTCAAGTGACCACCAGAGACATTCTTCAAAGGACTCGGTTTGGCAACACGGCATTCCATCTACCACCAACCTACTGAAGCGCAGCTCAGAGTAAATATTTATTGCATTTTCCTTTTCCAAATGGGTGGTAATTTAGAATGCATAAGATACTGTATTTACGATAGCACAGCTTCTCCCCTTTGTTCCCCAGTCTCCCGCTCTTTCACTCAAACACCGCCCCTTTTCCTTTGTGTAACAAGCTGTCATATCTGTTCTGCCCGCTAGGGACGTTTCCTATGAAGTACAGAATTATCCCGGTATAATTAATTCTTTGTATATGTTATTCTGTGTGATTAGTTGGGTTTAATTATGTATTTACTAAATACCTCATTTTGTATTGCTGATTCAACTTGTTAGCCAGGATTTTTGCAGATAACCAAGAATTTATAACTTTCAGAATATGAGACTGAAGTAAGATGATGTTTAATGTTGACTGCAATTGATGTAAAATATTGCTAAATCTTTAAGAGTTTATTCGGAAGATAACAGCTCTCTAAATATTATTTTGTGGTGCCCGACTCTCTAGTTAATTACATTTACCTGATTAGCTCAATCAGGTGATATTAATTACGGAGAAAGTATTTTATAGAATAGCATGTCATAGCAATTAATCCGGCATAGCCAAAGACACAACATATTGGTGCCCCCTGTGAGGAATCTAAGCTAGAATGAGGCTTTCATTTTGGATCAGCCTGTATAAAATTGAAAAACAGATTACATAATATACCAAGTTATTGTACACATTATTGCAGTGTTTTAGACAAGCATTATTGGTTGTGTGTGTGTGCTGAATATTCCCCGCCTCCGTGTTATGCTCTGACGTTGTCAGTGGGTAACGTAAGCGTGTACATTTCTGTATGAGAGCTGATACAGCTAATTATAGAAATCTGAGAAATAGAGCGTTTGGCCAAACGCAGGGCTATTTCTGCCTCGCCCGTTTCAGACGCGGCTAGGCCCGGTCATTATTAATTTCTCGAGCGAGGACAAAAGGCCCAGCCGATTGAAATTCAGGAGATATAAGCTAGCGATACAGTGGGGCAAAAAAATATTTAGTCAGCCATCAATTGTGCAAGTTCTCCCACTTAAAAAGATGAGAGGCCTATACTTTTCATCATAGGTACACTTCAACTATGACAGACAAAATGAGAAAATAAAATCCAGAAAATCACATTGTAGGATTTTTTATGAATTTATTTGCAAATTATGGTGGAAAATAAGTATTTGGTCACCTACAAACAAGCAAGATTTCTGGCTCTCACAGACCTGTAACTACTTCTTTAAGAGGCTCCTCTGTCCTCCACTCGTTACCTGTATTAATGGAACCTGTTTGAACTTGTTATCAGTATAAAAGGTATGAATAGGTAAGCAGCTTGGTTTGAAGAAATCAACTGTGGGAGCAGTTATTAGGAAATGGAAGACATACAAGACCAATGATAATCTCCCTCGATCTGGGGCTCCACGCAAGATCTCACCCCGTGGGGTCAAAATGATCACAACGGTGAGCAAAAATCCCAGAACCACACAGGGGGACCTAGTGAATGGCCTGCAGATAGCTGGGACCAAAGTAACAAAGCCTACCATCAGTAACACACTACGCCGCCAGGGACTCAAATCCTGCAGTGCCAGACGTGTCCCCCTGCTTAAGCCAGTACAGGCCCGTCTGAAGTTTGCTAGAGAGCATTTGGATGATCCAGATGAAGATTGGGAGAATGTCATATGGTCAGATGAAATCAAAATATACAGTGCCTTGCGAAAGTATTCGGCCCCCTTGAACTTTGCGACCTTTTGCCACATTTCAGGCTTCAAACATAAAGATATAAAACTGTATTTTTTTGTGAAGAATCAACAACAAGTGGGACACAATCTTGAAGTGGAACGACGTTTATTGGATATTTCAAACTATTTTAACAAATCAAAAACTGAAAAATTGGGTGTGCAAAATTATTCAACCCCCTTAAGTTAATACTTTGTAGCACCACCTTTTGCTGCGATTACAGCTGTAAGTCGCTTGGGGTATGTCTCTATCAGTTTTGCACATCGAGAGACTGACATTTTTTCCCATTCCTCCTTGCAAAACAGCTCGAGCTCAGTGAGGTTGGATGGAGAGCATTTGTGAACAGCAGTTTTCAGTTCTTTCCACAGATTCTCGATTGGATTCAGGTCTGGACTTTGACTTGGCCATTCTAACACCTGGATATGTTTATTTTTGAACCATTCCATTGTAGATTTTGCTTTATGTTTTGGATCATTGTCTTGTTGGAAGACAAATCTCCGTCCCAGTCTCAGGTCTTTTGCAGACTCCATCAGGTTTTCTTCCAGAATGGTCCTGTATTTGGCTCCATCCATCTTCCCATCAATTTTAACCATCTTCCCTGTCCCTGCTGAAGAAAAGCAGGCCCAAACCATGATGCTGCCACCACCATGTTTGACAGTGGGGATGGTGTGTTCAGCTGTGTTGCTTTTACGCCAAACATAACGTTTTGCATTGTTGCCAAAAAGTTCAATTTTGGTTTCATCTGACCAGAGCACCTTCTTCCACATGTTTGGTGTGTCTCCCAGGTGTCTTGTGGCAAACTTTAAACGACACTTTTTATGGATATCTTTAAGAAATGGCTTTCTTCTTGCCACTCTTCCATAAAGGCCAGATTTGTGCAATATACGACTGATTGTTGTCCTATGGACAGAGTCTCCCACCTCAGCTGTAGATCTCTGCAGTTCATCCAGAGTGATCATGGGCCTCTTGGCTGCATCTCTGGTCAGTCTTCTCCTTGTATGAGCTGAAAGTTTAGAGGGACGGCCAGGTCTTGGTAGATTTGCAGTGGTCTGATACTCCTTCCATTTCAATATTTTCGCTTGCACAGTGCTCCTTGGGATGTTTAAAGCTTGGGAAATCTTTTTGTATCCAAATCCGGCTTTAAACTTATTCACAACAGTATCTCGGACCTGCCTGGTGTGTTCCTTGTTCTTCATGATGCTCTCTGCGCTTTAACGGACCTCTGAGACTATCACAGTGCAGGTGCATTTATACGGAGACTTGATTACACACAGGTGGATTGTATTTATCATCATTAGTCATTTAGGTCAACATTGGATCATTCAGAGATCCTCACTGAACTTCTGGAGAGAGTTTGCTGCACTGAAAGTAAAGGGGCTGAATAATTTTGCACGCCCAATTTTTCTGTTTTTGATTTGTTAAAAAAGTTTGAAATATCCAATAAATGTCGTTCCACTTCATGATTGTGTCCCACTTGTTGTTGATTCTTCACAAAAAAATACAGTTTTATATCTTTATGTTTGAAGCCTGAAATGTGGCAAAAGGTCGCAAAGTTCAAGGGGGCCGAATAATTTTGCAAGGCACTGTAACTTTTTGGTAAAAACTCAACTCGTCGTGTTTGGAGGACAAAGAATGCTGAGTTGCATCCAATGCACACCATACCTACTGTGAAGCATGGGGGTGGCAATATCATGCTTTGGGGCTGTTTTTCTGCAAAGGGACCAGGACGACTGATCCGTGTAAAGGAAAGAATGAATGGGGCCATGTATCATGAGATTTTGAGTGAAAACCTCCTTCCATCAGCAAAGGCATTGAAGATGAAACGTGGCTGGGTCTTTCAGCAGGACAATGATCCCAAACACACCGCCCGGGCAACGAAGGAGTGGCTTCGTAAGAAGCATTTCAAGGTCCTGGAGTGGCCTAGCCAGTCTCCAGATCTCAACCCCATAGAAAATCTTTGGAAGGAGTTGAAAGTCTGTGTTGCCCAGCAACAGCCCCAAAACGTCACTGCTCTAGAGGAGATCTGCATGGAGGAATTGGCCAAAATACCAGCAACAGTGTGTGACAGAGTTCAAACAACGTTTCAAAAAAGTTTGAAATATCCAATAAATGTCGTTCCACTTCATGATTGTGTCCCACTTGTTGTTGATTCTTCACAAAAAAATACAGTTTTATATCTTTATGTTTGAAGCCTGAAATGTGGCAAAAGGTCGCAAAGTTCAAGGGGGCCGAATACTTTCGCAAGGCACTGTAGCTATGAAGTATACTTCTTCATACCTACCGCCACTACAATAGTGGAAGTCAGTGACTGGTAGTAAAACCACTACAGACTCCCTCGACACTAATTCTGACTGACCTCCAGGCATTGACTTGAAAATTACCTGACTACGTCAGACTCATTCTGAACAAGTTGTAATCTGCCAGGATACTTGGTTTCATTCCCTTGACGTGTGCTTGTGTAAGCATAAATGCACATGCACAACGGAACATCCAATTAAGATTTATGCTAGGATCACTTAAGGGTCCGAGCAAAATACCAGCCTTAGTAAAGTTGAACATTTATTTTGAGGCCTTTAACTCTACAGCTACAGCACACCAGTTTTCTTCTCAGAAGTCCACAGGTCATCCATGTAGACTGCCCAAAACTAGTGCCTTACAGCTGTAGACTTATCATATAGTTATCAACTTAGGATAGTACCCTAAGCAACACCCAGCAAATTAGGAAAGCCTTAGATATGACATTAGACAATGCCATTATAGGGTCATTTTGCCAAGAACATGGACGTAGATAGAATACAGTCCAATTAAATGATTAAGGTGGCATAACTATATTTTGTTTGTTTATGCTTTCATTAATTTTGTTTCATTTTCTTCAGCACATAGAAAGTGATAGAGCCATTAACAACTTCCCCATACAACCATCAGGTAGTGTCACAACGCCGCTCATTTGGGAGGAAATGTAATGATATATTTCATGAGTGTGTGTGCGTTGTTAACATCTGCCTAAGTTACTGCCCAGATTTTCCAGTCTGGACGACCAGACGACGGGTCCGGAACGGCGATCCCAATCCGGACATCCGCTGCCCAGCCATGGAGCGGACTTCTTCCTTTGCAGACACCCTACCCGGGTCGACCACACCAGAGGGGGGACTGCAACGGTGCTCCCAATCTGGACATCCGCTGTTCAGCCATGGAGCGGACTTCTTCATTTGCAGACACCCTACCCGGGTCGACCACCAGATGGGGACCATATTGATGACCCACAACCAGGACAACCCATGGTCATTTTTATGTTGGTTTGCAACATGCAGGTTAATCGCAAGATTGAATCCAACATGGGGGGACTGTCATGACTTTGGCCTGGGGGTTGGTTTATGACTGTCATAAATACCTCTTCCCCCCTTTTTCCTCTCTCTATTTGCAAAACCCCTTGGTTAACATAGAGATTCTGGGAACATCAGAATGTGCGGGGAAATGAACTATATTCTGGAAACCCGAACAATTGAACATATGCGGTGGTACTTAATGAATATGATGTCAGTTCAGTTGTCATCTGAGACATTCTCATCAATGATAAGATGACATAAACTCCACAGTGGAAAGTCTATACATCAGGGTTATCAGATTCACATGGAATTGTTGTTCAATTTAAATGTTTGAATATGAAATGATTTGTGATGGGATGAAATGTGATTTTAGCTTCTAAAATGTGAGATGTGGGTTTTCATAAGTTAGGGCTGCTCACTCAGTGGCCCGCCCACGTGAAGAGACAAAGGCTGTAAAACTTTTCAAACACACCTTCCTCTTCCTTCCTATTTAAGCTCTTGACTACTACTGAAGCGCAGCTCAGAGTAAATATTTATTGCATTTTCCTTTTCCAAATGGGTGGTAATTTAGAATGCAGAAGATATTGTATTTACGATAGCACAGCTTCTTCCCTTTGTTCCCCAGTCTCCCGCTCTTTCACACCGCCCCTTTTCCTTTGTGTAACAAGCTGTCATATCTGTTCTGCCCGCTAGGGACGTTTCCTATGAAGTACAGAATTATCCCGGTATAATTAATTATTTGTATATGTTATTCTGTGTGATTAGTTAGGTATTTAGTAAATACATAATTAAACCCAATTTTGCATTGCTGATTCAACTTGTTAGCCAGGATTTTTGCAGATAACCAAGAATTTACAACTTTCAGAATATGAGACTGAAGTAAGATGACGATTAATGTTGACTGCTATTGATGTAAAATATTGCTAAATCTTTAAGAGTTTATTCGGAAGATAACAGCTCTCTAAATATTATTTTGTGGTGCCCGACTCTCTAGTTAATTACATTTACCTGATTAGCTCAATCAGGTGATATTAATTACGGATAAAGTATTTTATAGAATAGCATGTCATAGCAATTAATCCGGCATAGTCAAAGACACGACAACACTGCAACAAAATAACAAAGTAGAAAAAAACTAAAGCACACAGTTCTGTCAGGCAACAAAACAGCTAAACAGAAAATAACTCCCCACAAAACCCAAATGGAAAATTACAACTTATATATGATCCCCAATCAGAGACAATGATAGACAGCTGCCTCTGATTGGGAACCACACTAGGCAAAAACAACAAAGAAATAGAAAACAGATTCTCCCACCCGATTCACACCCTGACCTAACCAAACATAGAGAATAAATAAGGATCTCTAAGGTCAGGGCGTGACATAAGGTGGTTGTTTTATTCCGTCCTGTGGCTTCCCCCCTACATATATTTATCCTTTTCCTTTCCTTTCCTTTCGTGTGTGTGTGTGTGTGTGTGTGTGTGTGTGTGTGTGTGTGTGTGTGTGTGTGTGTGTGTGTGTGTGTGTGTAGATGTGTTTAACTATACTCATGGAGACCAGAAGTCCCCACAAGTATAGTAAACAATCATTTGACCAATTTAGGACATTTTGTTAGTCCCCACAAGATCAAATGCGATTTCTAGGTGTTTTAGCGTTAAGGTTAGAATCAGTGTTAGTGTGAGAATTAGGTTTTGGGGTTAGGGTTAGGGCTTAGGGGAAATAGAATTTTGAATGGGACTGAATTGTGTGTCCCCAAAAGGTTAGTTATACAAGACCGTGTGTGTGATATGTTCTGTTGTAACAGGAAGTAGGGAGCTTCACATGTCACTGGGACATGCTGATGGGTTCTGTGTGTGTGTGTCTAAATATTTTTGTGTATCTGCCGCTCTCTGCCGCTCTGCCTCATATATATATATATGAGATAGAGAGATGACCGGAGGTGTTGGCTCTACCTCTACTATTGTTTTGCCTTTAAGCTGGGTATGTACTTTTCTCTTTATCTCATCACCAACCGACACTAGTCACCCAGTGCTTTTTGTGATTCGTGTCCTCTGGTTCGTGGAATGCATTATGACCTAGTAGTAGACCTAGTCTGGTTACACCAGCCTGAACATAACACTCACTATTGTTTGACTTGAAAGCAGCATTCAGACTGATTTAACCATGCTATGTTAGGAGGCCCACTCCCATTCAACAACAACAACAACACGCTGTGACTCATCAGTCCGTGTGCGTCACATTACAAACACAGGATGTTAGCTAGGCTATATACTCCAGCCAATGATGTCATCACGATTATTCTCCCTCCCTTGTCATTAAAATGAGAGAGAGGCTGTGTCCTAAAAGGCACCCTATTCCCTACATAGTGCACTACTTTTCAACAAAGCCCTGTGGGCCCTGGTCAAAGATAATGCACTGTATAGGGAAAGGTGCAATTTGGGACGCAACCAGAGTATAATGAGCTTAGAGCTTGACTCCCTGAGTCCATCATCTATAGCTCTTCTCTGCTAGTGGACTGTAGTACAGGCAGCCAAGCGCATTGCAGGCACTCCATGTTATTCCATATTCATGAGAGAAGAAGACTAAGGGGAAATAGATAAGAGAGAGTAGAGAGAAGAGAGAGAGGGAGGCAAAAGAGGGAGGAGAGGGCAAATACACAGAGAGAGGGAGGAGAGATACGAGCGAGAGGGAGGAGAGAGGGAAGAGAGGGCAAATACAGAGAGATAGGAGAGAGACAGAGGGATAGTGAAATCAGAGAGAGGAGATGAGAGAGAGAGAGAGGAAGGGGAAGGGAATAAGTAATCATTCCCGTTTGTGTTTCAAAGGGGCATCCCAGTTGCCATGGAAAGTGGAGCTAATCATTTCAGGGTGGAGGGTTCGGTTCAATGAATCAATTGGTGCCTGTAAAGGCGTATTCCGTTGGGGTGGACGGGGTGGAGGGGGGGGGTTCTGCCATATCGCGCCAACTTATACGTCAATCAACAGATCCCTATGCTGGCCGCTTAGCGATCAGTTTGTCTCATGTCTCATTCTTCCTCCTCCTCAAGTGTCATTGTTACGGTGCGTGAATGAGGACCCAAAAGCGAATTAACTTAAACAGAGCTTCTTTAATTACCAAACATAGGTAGGCTCAGACGGACCGGCAGATTCCGACAGGACAAGACAAGGTTACAGCAAACATGACGACAGTCTGGTTCAGGCATGAAACACAACAAACAAGAATCCGACAAGGACAGGAGCAGAAACAGAGAGAGATATAGGGACCTAATCAGAGGGAAAAAGGGAACAGGTGGGAAAAGGGGTGACGAGGTGGTTAGGAGGAGACAAGGCACAGCTGGGGGAAAGAGGGGGAGAAAAGGTAACCTAACAACGACCAGCAGAGGGAGACAGGGTGAAGGGAAAGGACAGAGACAAGACACAACATGACAGTACATGACAGTACCCCCCCACTCACCGAGCGCCTCCTGGCGCACTCGAGGAGGAAACCTGGCGGCAACGGAGGAAATCCTCGATCAGCGCACGGTCCAGCACGTCCCGAGAGGGAACCCAACTCCTCTCCTCAGGACCGTACCCCTCCCAATCTACGAGGTACTGGTGACCACGGCCCCGAGGACGCATGTCCAAAATTCTACGGACCCTGTAGATGGGTGCGCCCTCGACAAGGATGGGGGGGGGGGGGGGAAGACGAGCGGGGGCGCGAAGGACGGGCTTGATGCAGGAGACATGGAAGACCGGGTGGACGCGACGAAGGTATCGCGGAAGAAGAAGTCGAACTGCGACAGGATTAATGACCCGAGAAATACGGAACGGACCAATGAACCGCGGGGTCAACTTGCGAGAAGCCGTCTTAAGGGGAAGGTTCTGAGTGGAGAGCCAAACTCTCTGACCGCGACAATATCTAGGACTCTTAGTTCTACGCTTATTAGCAGCCCTCACAGTCTGCGTCCTATAACGGCAAAGTGCAGACCTGACCCTCTTCCAGGTGCGCTCGCAACGTTGGACAAAAGCCTGAGCGGAGGGGACGCTGGACTCGGCGAACTGAGATGAGAACAGCGGAGGCTGGTACCCGAGGCTACTCTGAAAAGGAGATAGCCCGGTCGCAGACGAAGGAAGCGAGTTGTGGGCGTATTCTGCCCAGGGGAGCTGTTCTGACCAAGACGCAGGGTTGCGAAAAGAAAGACTGCGTAAGATGCGACCAATAGTCTGATTGGCCCGTTCTGCTTGACCGTTAGACTGGGGGTGAAAGCCGGAAGAGAGACTGACGGAAGCCCCAATCAAACGGCAAAACTCCCTCCAAAATTGAGACGTGAATTGCGGACCTCTGTCCGAAACGACGTCTGACGGAAGGCCATGAATTCTGAAAACATTCTCGATGATGATTTGTGCCGTCTCTTTAGCAGAAGGAAGCTTAGCAAGGGGAATGAAATGAGCCGCCTTAGAGAACCTATCGACAACCGTAAGAATAACAGTCTTCCCCGCTGACGAAGGCAGTCCGGTGACAAAATCTAAGGCGATGTGAGACCACGGTCGAGAGGGAATAGGAAGCGGCCTGAGACGGCCGGCAGGAGGAGAGTTACCGGACTTAGTCTGCGCGCAGACCGAACAAGCAGCCACGAAACGACGCGTGTCATGCTCCCGGGTGGGCCACCAAAAACGCTGGCGAATGGAAGCAAGCGTACCCCGAACGCCAGGGTGGCCGGCTAACTTGGCAGAGTGAGCCCACTGAAGAACGGCCAGACGAGTAGGAACGGGAACGAAAAGAAGGTTCCTAGGACAAGCGCGCGGCGACGGAGTGTGAGTGAGCGCTTGCTTTACCTGCCTCTCAATTCCCCAGACAGTCAACCCGACAACACGCCCCTCAGGGAGAATCCCCTCGGGGTCAGTGGAGGCTACTGAAGAACTGAAGAGACGAGACAAAGCATCAGGCTTGGTGTTCTTAGAGCCCGGACGATAAGAAATCACGAACTCGAAACGAGCGAAAAACAGCGCCCAACGCGCCTGACGCGCATTAAGTCGTTTGGCAGAACGGATGTACTCAAGGTTCCTATGGTCAGTCCAAACGACAAAAGGAACGGTCGCCCCCTCCAACCACTGTCGCCATTCGCCTAGGGCTAACCGGATGGCGAGCAGTTCGCGGTTACCCACATCATAGTTACGTTCCGACGGCGACAGGCGATGAGAAAAATACGCGCATGGGTGGACCTTGTCGTCAGAGAGGGAGCGCTGAGAAAGAATGGCTCCCACGCCCACCTCTGACGCGTCAACCTCGACAACGAACTGTCTAGAGACGTCAGGTGTAACAAGGATAGGAGCGGATGTAAAACGATTCTTGAGGAGATCAAAAGCTCCCTGGGCGGAAACGGACCACTTAAAGCACGTCTTGACAGAAGTAAGGGCTGTGAGAGGAGCTGCCACCTGACCGAAATTACGGATGAAACGACGATAGAAGTTCGCGAAGCCGAGAAAGCGCTGCAGCTCGACGCGTGACTTAGGGACGGGCCAATCAATGACAGCTTGGACCTTAGCGGGATCCATCTTAATGCCTTCAGCGGAAATAACAGAACCGAGAAATGTGACGGAGGAGGCATGAAAAGTGCACTTCTCAGCCTTCACAAAAAGACAATTCTCTAAGAGGCGCTGGAGGACACGTCGAACGTGCTGAACATGAATCTGGAGTGACGGTGAAAAAATCAGGATATCGTCAAGGTAAACGAAAACAAAGATGTTCAGCATGTCTCTCAGGACATCATTGACTAATGCCTGAAAGACAGCTGGAGCGTTAGCGAGGCCGAAAGGAAGAACCCGGTATTCAAAGTGCCCTAACGGAGTGTTAAACGCCGTCTTCCACTCGTCCCCCTCCCTGATGCGCACGAGATGGTAAGCGTTACGAAGGTCCAACTTAGTGAAAAACCTGGCTCCCTGCAGGATCTCAAAGGCTGAAGACATAAGAGGAAGCGGATAACGATTCTTCACTGTTATGTCATTCAGCCCTCGATAATCTATGCAGGGGCGCAGAGACCCGTCCTTCTTCTTGACAAAAAAACCCCCGCTCCGGCGGGAGAGGAGGAGGGGACTATGGTACCGGCGTCAAGAGCTACAGACAAATAATCTTCGAGAGCCTTACGTTCGGGAGCCGACAGAGAGTATAGTCTACCCCGGGGGGGGGGTGGTTCCCGGAAGGAGATCAATACTACAATCATACGACCGGTGTGGAGGAAGAGAGGTGGCCCTGGACCGACTGAACACCGTGCGCAGATCGTGATATTCCTCCGGCACCCCTGTCAAATCACCAGGCTCCTCCTGTGAAGAAGAGACAGAGGAAACAGGAGGGATAGCAGACATTAAACATTTCACATGACAAGAGACGTTCCAGGAGAGGATAGAATTACTAGACCAATTAATGGAAGGATTATGACAAACTAGCCAGGGATGGCCCAAAACAACAGGTGTAAAAGGTGAACGAAAAATTAAAAAAGAAATGGTTTCACTATGATTACCAGAAACAGTGAGGGTTAAAGGTAGCGTCTCACGCTGAATCCTGGGGAGAGGACTACCATCCAGGGCGAACAAGGCCGTGGGCTCCTTTAACTGTCTGAGAGGAATGTCATGTTCCCGAGCCCAGGTCTCGTCCATAAAACAGCCCTCCGCCCCAGAGTCTATTAAGGCACTGCTGACGAACCGGTCCAGCGTAGATGGACCGACAAGGTAGTGCAGGATCTTGAAGGAGAGACAGGAGTAGTAGCGCTCACCAGTAGCCCTCCGCTTACTGATGAGCTCTGGCCTTTTACTGGACATGAAGTGACAAAATGACCAGCGGACCCGCAATAGAGACAGAGGCGGTTGGTGATTCTCCGTTCCCTCTCCTTAGTCGAGATGCGGATACCTCCCAGCTGCATGGGCTCAGCACCCGAGCCGGCAGAGGAAGATGGTAGTGATGCGGAGAGGGGGGCAACGGAGAACGCGAGCTCCTTTCCACGAGCTCGGTGACGAAGATCAACCCGTCGCTCAATGCGAATAGCGAGTTCAATCAAGGAATCCACGCTGGAAGGAACCTCCCGGGAGAGAATCTCATCCTTTACCTCTGCGCGGAGACCCTCCAGAAAACGAGCGAGCAAAGCCGGCTCGTTCCAGCCACTGGAGGCAGCAAGAGTGCGAAACTCAATAGAGTAGTCTGTTATGGATCGATTACCTTGACATAGGGAAGACAGGGCCCTGGAAGCCTCCTCCCCAAAAACAGATCGATCAAAAACCCGTATCATCTCCTCCTTAAAGTCCTGATACTGGTTAGTACACTCAGCCCTTGCCTCCCAGATTGCCGTGCCCCACTCACGAGCCCGTCCAATAAGGAGAGATATGACGTAGGCGACACGAGCAGTGCTCCTGGAGAAAGTGTAGGGCTGGAGAGAAAACACAATATCACACTGGGTGAGGAACGAGCGGCATTCAGTGGGCTCCCCAGAGTAACACGGCGGGTTATTGATTCTGGGCTCCGGAGATTCGAAAGCCCTGGAAGTGGCCGGTGGATCGAGGCGGAGATGGTGAACCTGTTCTGTGAGGTTGGAGACTTGGGTGGCCAGGGTCTCAACGGCATGTCGAGCAGCAGACAATTCCTGCTCGTGTCTGCCTAGCATCGCTCCCTGGATCCCGACGGCTGAGTGGAGAGGATCCGAAGTCGCTGGGTCCATTCTTGGTCGGATTCTTCTGTTACGGTGCGTGAATGAGGACCCAAAAGCGAATTAACTTAAACAGAGCTTCTTTAATTACCAAACATAGGTAGGCTCAGACGGACCGGCAGATTCCGACAGGACAAGACAAGGTTACAGCAAACATGACGACAGTCTGGTTCAGGCATGAAACACAACAAACAAGAATCCGACAAGGACAGGAGCAGAAACAGAGAGAGATATAGGGACCTAATCAGAGGGAAAAAGGGAACAGGTGGGAAAAGGGGTGACGAGGTGGTTAGGAGGAGACAAGGCACAGCTGGGGGAAAGAGGGGGAGAAAAGGTAACCTAACAACGACCAGCAGAGGGAGACAGGGTGAAGGGAAAGGACAGAGACAAGACACAACATGACAGTACATGACAGTCATCTAAAAATTCTCCCCTCCTCCCTACTCCTCCATCCTCCCCCTAGTGATTTAGCTGGCTACTTGGAGTAAACCACTACCCGGGGAGGGGGCAGAGGAGGACAGGGGCCACGTAGAAATTAAAACAAATTAATTTACTCTGAGAAAATGTTGTGTGTCGGGCCGGCCCGGAGCTAACGGCATGTTGCGGGGAAAAGAAAAGGGTATTTATCAAAAGTCTATGACTTTTTACTTACAGAGAGAGAGAGAGAGAGAGAGAGAAATGAAATAGCCCTGGGCAGGAGCACATATTGCTAATACACACATGTACGTGTACTTGCACGAACACACACACAAACTCCCTCTAGTGATCTAGCTCAACAGCCTAGAGTGCCATATGAGACTTTATGGTATTTAGGACACTGTGGCAGTCCCCATTGTAGGGTGTAGTCACACAACACCTGAGTTAAACAGTTGTGGAGAGGGATGGCTCCTGTCTCACCCACAGAGAGTGTTGTTTTACCCTTTCTCTATTTATTTTCTTCTCTTTTCTACCCTCCCTTCCGCTCTTCCTCTACCCTCTTCTCCTCCTCTCCTCTTCTCTCCTTCCTTACCACCTCTCCTCCCTCCTGGCAGTAGGACATGGAAGAGACTTTGTCAGCCTGGCAGAGTAGAAGTCTCCTGGATGCGTCTCAAATGGCAACATATTCCCTATAGTGTACTACTTTTGTCTAGAGCCCTATAGGCCCTGGTCGAAAGTAGTGCATGCACTATATTGGGAATAAGGTGCAATTTGGGATGCATCATCCTCGCCTTGATCCCATTTCCTTAAAAAATATATTTTTAATTTAATTGTGTTTTTTAGACAATAGATATATACAATTTAATAATTCACAGACATGGATTTACTAAACTAGACATTACATTGGCTGGGACTTTAATGCCCAACCTTCAGCATAGAGAAAAAAGACGAATAAAGACAAAAACACCAAAGCCTCACTTCCATTTCCAACCCATCTGCAGGCCCACTTCGGAAATCAATAAAAGTCCTTCTCCACGCCTCAGCAATTCAATCGGAGATTTGATCCAATCGCAAATTCATTATATGCAAGGGGAGACAAACGAATACTCCCCCACCACCTCTCTCTCCCTCTCTCTTTCTTTCTCTCTCTGTATCTCTTCCTCTCAATCTCTCTTTCAGTCTTAATGTCAGACACATCATTGCACAGTCCTCTCTCTCTGTCTCTCTCGCACTCTCTCTGTCTCTCTCTGTCTCTTCTTCTTCCCTCTACCCCCGCCCCCCTCCTCCATCTGGAGCCACCATTGGAAAGCACAAGGAGTTATTTCATGGTCTTATGGAGGGGTTCCAGACCTTGGCCATGAACGTGCGTTGAACACATTGCTGGAGCAATTCCGCGGGTTGTCTGTCAGGCAGCTTACCACGACGGTAACTTCTCAGACCCTCAGTAACCCGGATGTTAGCGGCAAGGCCTCCCCGGCCACACCAGTTTCCTGAGAACCCCGCTTACCTCCCCCGGAACGCTTCGCTGGAGAGTCGGGAACCTTTCATGCATTTATCGTGCAGTGTTCTCTCATCTTCGAGCTGCAGAACTCCTCCTTCCCCTCAGACCGCTCAAAGATAGCGTACCTCATCACGCATGGGCTACGGCCGTGTGGGAACAACAGTCAGCTGTATGCTTCAGTCTGGAGGAGATTGAGAAGGAGGTGAAGAAGGTTTTCGATTCTCCATTGTCCTGGAGAGAGGCTGTCTGGAAGTTACTCCAGCTTCGGAAAGACTCCCGCAGTCTGGCAGACTATGCAGGGGATTTCCAAACGTTGCCAGCTGAGAATGCTTGGAAACCAAATCACTGTTCGACACGTTCCTGCACGGATTATCAGAGGAAGTGAAGGACAAGCTAGCAGCCGGGGAACTACTGCCTTGACCATCCAGATCGATGGGCGGCTACAGGAACGTAGGAAGGAGAGGAGGTCCAATTCCACCTCGCCTCCGAGGCATCCTGGAAGTCCCCGACGTCTCCGTGGCCGAGAGGACCCGAGGCTACCCAGGTTCCCCCGAGAGTCTCCGAAGTCTGCCGATTCAACTCTTCCAGAGCCGATGCAACTAGGCAGAGCTAGGCTGTCCCCAGCCCAACGTCTACACCGGCTTCACACGAAGAGTTGCCTCTATTGTGGGACTACTGGTCATTTCGTGTCCCCCTGTCCACTAAAAGACCAGGCTCACCGGTAGGGGCGAGTACTCTGGTGGGCCATACGCACCCCTTTCCATGCCATCCTGCTGTGGGGGAACTAGTCGAAATCTCTCCGGGTACTCATTGACTCTTAGGCCGATGAGAGATTTATGGACGCTACCCTGGCATCTGAGCTGGACATCCCCACACAGCCCCTCTCCATTCCCATGGACGTTAGCTCGCTGGACGGGTGGTCTATAGGCCGAGTCACCCACAATACCACTCCCATCAACCTATGAGTGTCAGGGAACCACAGCGAGGCAATCCAATTCATGCTAATTACGTCTCCTCAGGTTCCCGTGGTATTGAGATTCTCTTGGCTCCAGCGCCACAATCCCCCCTTAGACTGGACTGCTGGTGCCATCATGGGCTGGAGCCCGTTCTGCCACGCCCATTGCCTAAAGTCAGCGCAGCCTGCCCCGGGACGTTTTCCTGTGGGCTCGAAAGTTGCCCAGGACCTCTCCGCAATTCTAGAGTACTAGATCCTCCTGGAGGTTTTCAGTAAGGCCTGGGCCACTTAATTTCCTCCACACAAACACTGTGACTGCGGGGTCCACCACACCACCCCAGGGACGACTGTAATCTCTGTCGGGTCCGGAGACCAAGGCTATGGAGACCTACATTGAGGACTCACTAGCTGCAGGGTGTATCCGTCCTTCTGCCTCCCCCGCCGGCGCATGGTTCTTCTTTGTTGAGAAGGACAAAATCCTGCGCCCGTGCATGGACTACCGGGGCCTCAATGACATCACAGTGAAGAACCGCTACCCGCTACCACTCATTGCCTCAGCCTAGGGGGCCACCGTTTTCTCCAAGTTGGACCTGCGGAACACCTACCATCTGGTGCGGATATGGGAAGGGGACGAGTGGAAGACGGCCAGCAGTCAAGCCCTGGTGACGTTCTTCGCGACGTCTTGAACCAGTTCGTCTTCGTCTACCTCGACAACATTCTCGTTTTCTCCCACTCAGCCCAAGAAGATGTGCTCCACGTCCGATAGGTCTTCCAGCGCCTCTTGGAGAACCAGCTTTTTGGGAAAGCAGAGAAATGTGTATTCTATTGCTCCACCATCTGCTTCCTTGGTTACATCATCATTGCAGGGAATGTACAGATGGATCCCGGGATGGTGAGAGTGGTGGTGGATTGGCCCCAGCCTACGTCCAGAGTTCAGCTGCTACATTTCCTGCAATTCGCCAACTTTTATTGCCACTTTATCCGGGGTTACAGCACCCTGGCTTCACCCCTGTCTGCACTCACCTCTCCCAAGGTTCCATTCACGTGGTCCCTAGCTGCTGACCAGGCGTTCTGGGACCTCAAGCACCACTTCACACAGCTCCCATATTGGTTCATCCTGACCCGTCCTGTCAGTTCGAGTGGGGGCTGTCCTGTCCCAGTGTTCAGCACTGAACCACAAGTTACATCCCTGGAGGGGGCTGAACATCTGTTCATTGTGTGGACAGATCACAAGAACCTGGAATGTCTCCACACCGCCAAGCGTCTCAATTCCAGGCAAGCTAGATGGGACCTGTTTTCACTCGGTTTAACTTCTCCGTCTCCTACAGACCGGGATCCAAGAATATCAAGCCGGATGCGCTGTCATGCCGCTATAGCCCCATGGCTACACCCTCGGAGCCCGAGACCATCCTTCTCACCTTGGTCCTGGAGTGGACTCCTGTCTGACCCTGGTCTTTGTCCGGCAACGCTTTTGGTGGCCTACCATGGTTCCAGACGTCTCCGCGTTTGTCGCCAACTGTACAATCTGTGCGCAGAACAAGACTCCACTGGAAAGCTACATCTGGTCTCCTTCAACCACTGCCTTTCTCTCTCTGTCCCTGGTCTCACGTATCCCTGGACTTTGTTACAGGTCTCCCCCCGTCTGATGGCAACACTGCCATCCTGACAGTAGTGGACCGGTTTTCCAAAGCCGCCCATTTCATTCCTCTCCCCAAGCTACCATCTGCCAAAGAAATGGCCCAGCTCATGGTGCAGCACATCTCCTGGATCCATGGACTCCCGGTGGACATGGTCTCCGACCGGACCGAGGTCCTCAGTTCTTGTCCCGGTTCTGCAAGGCGTTCTGCACACTCATTCAGTCATCAGCCAGCCTGTCCTCCGGGTGCCACCGTCAGTCCAACGGCCAGTCGGAGCGAGCCAATCAAGACCTGGAGACGACTCTTCACTTCCTTCTGCCAACCCCACCACCTGGAGCCAGCAACTCAATACCCTCCGTATACATTTCATGTGTCCAGAATTAACCCTATGTCTCACAGCCCTTTGTCTCCTGTTTCCAGTCCCCAGCCCTCTCCTCTATCTCATCGACGGCCAACCGGAGTACACGGTGAGACACCTCCTGAAGGTTTGACCGCAGGGCAGGGGATTCCAGTACCTGGTTGACTGGGAGGGTTATGGCCCAGAGGAGAGCTGCTAGGTCCCTGTTAGGGATATCCTGGACCCAGGCCTCATCGCTGAGTTCCAACACCGGAACCAAGGTCAACCAGGTACGCACCCAGGTAGGGCGCATACCTGGTGGGGTGGTACTGTCACACCCTGATCTGTTTCACCTGTATTTGTCTCCACCCTCCCTCCAGGTGTCGCCCATCTTCCCCATTATTCCCAGTGTATTTATAACTGTATTCTCTGTTTGTCTGTTGCCAATTAGTTTTGTTTCGTAAATTCTACCAGGGTTTTTCCCGTGCTCCTGTCTTTCTCTAGTTCCTGTTTTCTAGTTTTCCCGGTTTTGACCATGCTGCCTGCCCTGACCCTGCCTGCCGTTCTGTACCTTGTCACACCACCCTGGATTATTGACCTCTGCCTGCTCTGACCCTGAGCCTGCCTGCCATTCTGCACCTTTTGGACTCTGCTCTGGATTACTGACCTCTGCCTGCCCTTGACCTGTCGTTTGCCTGCCCCCATTTTTGTAATAAGCTTTTGTTACTTCAAAACTGTCTGCATCTGGGTCTTCTCCTGAGCCTTGACACTAAAGAGTGGATTATGTTGAGGGAGAGTGAAACAAATACTCACCTCCTCCTCTCTGGGCCCTAGTCAAAAGTAGTGCACTACTAACTAGAGGTCGACCGATTATGATTTTTCAACGCCGATACCGATACCGATAATTGGAGGACCAAAAAAAGCCGATACTGATTAAATCGGCCGATTTTTAAAATGTATTTGTAATAATGACAATTACAACAATACTGAATTAACACTTAATATAATACATCAATCAAATCAATTCAGCCTAATTTCTTTTAGCTAAATATGCAGGTTTAAAAATATATACTTCTGTGTATTGATTTTAAGAAAGGCATTGATGTTTATGGTTAGGTACACATTGGAGCAACGATAAGCACTGCATCGATTATATGCAACACAGGACACACTAGATAAACTAGTAATATCAACCATGTGTAGTTAACTAGTGATTATGATTGATTGTTTTTTATAAGATAAGTTTAATGCTAGCTAGCAACTTACCTTGGCTTACTGCATTTGCGTGACAGGCAGTCTCCTCGTGGAGTGCAATCAATCATAATCACTAGTTAACTACACATGGTTGGTATTACTAGATATTATCTAGCGTGTCCTGTGTTGCATATAATCTGACTGAGCAAACAAGTATCCAAGTATCTGACTGAGCGGTGGTAGGCAGAAGCAGGCGCGTAAACATTCATTCAAACAGCACTTACGTGCGTTTTGCCAGCAGCTCTTTGTTGTGCGTCAAGCATTGCTCTGTTTATGACTTCAAACCTATCAACTCCCAAGATGAGGCTGGTGTAACCGAAGTGAAATGGCTAGCTAGTTAGTGCTCGCTAATAGCGTTTCAAACTTCACTCGCTCTGAGCCTTGGGGTGGTTGTTTGCTGCTTCGATGTGGTGGCTACAACCTAAAACTTCTTACCTGGGAATATTGCAGACTCATGTTAAAAGGAACCACCAGCTTTCATATGTTCTCATGTTCTGAGCAAGGAACTGAAACATTAGCTTTCTTACATAGCACATATTGCACTTTTACGTTCTTCTCCAACACTTTGTTTTTGCATTATTTAAACCAACTTTAACATGTTTCATTATCTACTTGAGGCTAAATTGATTTTATTGATGTATTATATTAAGTTAAAATAAGTGTTAACTCAGTATTGTTGTAATTGTCATTATTACAAATACATTTTTACATTTATTTTTAAATCGGCATCGGCTTTTTTGGTCCTCCAATAATCGGTATCGGCATTGAAAAATCATAATCGGTTGACCTCTACTATGGGCCCTAGTCCAAAGTAGTGCACTACTAACCCTATGGAACCTGGTCAAAAGTAGTGCACTACTAACCCTATGGGCCCTAGTCAAAGGTAGTGAATTACAGAGAGGTCACCGTGGGGTGAGAGAGAGCGAGACCCAATGCTGTGAGACCCTGTGTGTGTTTGTCTGCCTGCCTGCCTGTCTGTCTGTGTGTGTGGCATGTCAGTGAGAAAGAGAGAGTGAATGTGTGAGAAACAGATTATGTCGATGACAGGGGGTTATTATGCATAAAACTTAATGCTAATATAAATCCATGCCATCTGTTTTTCAAATCACACTAATTCAAGGTCACCTTAATAACAACCTTCACTTATATCATGTCAGCCTCACCAATAATTCTTTAAACGGGCAATCTGAGATTCAAACAACAAGTGACCTGTTAACCTTTTGGTTAACAGTGGGTTGTGATGGAGTAAGACAGTTGAACTAAGCTCAACTAAGGCATTTAAAAGTTATATTTATAAAGAATAAATAGCTATACTGTGGGGCTCCGGTCTAAGGCACATCATCTCAGTGCTAGAGGCGTCACTACAGACCCTGGTTCGATTCCAGGCTTAGACCGGAGCCCCACCATAGGGAGGTGTACAATTGGCCCAGCGTCTTCCGGGTTTGGCCTGGGTAGGCCGTCATTTTAAATAAAAATGTGTTCTTAACTGACTTGCATATTTAAATAAAAAAATATTGTATGTCATTCATTTGATAGTCCAAAAACCTACCGCTGGCTACCCATCAGTCTGTAATGATGGCAGACTGACACACACACACACATAGACCCCCCCCCCAACCTATGCCTCCCGCAGCTACACAAACTACACTTTCATTCACAAAATCTTAGCACATTCAATCACTCACACACTACACTGACTTACATCCAGTAAAGAGGAAAAGACAGTGTGAGCTGAATGACACAAACAGCGTGGCTAGCTTTCGCCCTAATGGTATTTTGTCTACATCCCAAATGGCACCCTGACTTATTTCCTATATAGTGCAATACTTTTGACCAGAACCTATGGGGATCCTGGTCAAAAGTAGTCACTTTATAGGGAGCAGGGTGGCATTTTGGACGCAACCTTTGTCTGAATCGATGACTTGGGGTTATGACAGACAAGCCTTTCTCTAAGTTTGTGTCCCAAATGACACTCTATTCCCTATATAGTGGACTGCCTCTATAGGATCTGGTCAAAAATAGTGCACTACATAGGTCTAGAGGATAGGGTGCCTAACCACTCGACTATAATGAAACGTCACATAATGTCAGCCATGAGAGATGTGTCTGTCTCTTTGGCAGCGAAACAAGGTCTTTCAAAATAATTCCAGAGAAAAAAAATGACATTTGAATTTAAAGAGGAGACAGCCTAGAAGACTGATCCTAACACTTAACCCATCTGGAGTCTGACATACAGTGCCTTGCGAAAGTATTCGGCCCCCTTGAACTTTGCGACCTTTTGCCACATTTCAGGCTTCAAACATAAAGATATAAAACTGTATTTTTTTGTGAAGAATCAACAACAAGTGGGACACAATCATGAAGTGGAACGACATTTATTGGATATTTCAAACTTTTTTAACAAATCAAAAATTGAAAAATTGGGCGTGCAAAATTGGGCGTGCAAAAGGTCGCAAAGTTCAAGGGGGCCGAATACTTTCGCAAGGCACTGTACATCATCATGAGGCCTAATCTACATAATTGTTTTGTCTTTTTGGACTTTCAGCCACTTCTAGGGCCGTATATACCACATATACAATATATTACATGATGTGCCCCATGTGTCTCAGTTGGTAGAGAATGGTGCTTGCAACACCAGGGTTGTGGGTTTAATTCCCATAAGGGACCAGTACAAGAAAGTATGAAAATGTATGCAATCACTAATGTATGTTGCTCTGGATGAGTGTCTGCTAAATTTAAATACAAAATAAATAGATCCATAATTTGCAAATAAATTCATTAAAAATCCTACAATGTGATTTTATGGATTTTTTTTCTCATTTTGTCTGTCACAGTTGAAGTGTACCTATGATGAAAATTACAGGCCTCTCACATCTCTTTTTAAGTGGGAGAACTTGCACAATTGGTGGCTGACTAAATACTTTTTTGCCCCACTGCATATGTAGTGTGATTAGGAAATGTAAACCAGGTGTGCGGGGAAACAAGACCAAACACACAATGAAAAGTGGAGCGGCGACGGCCAGAAGACCGGTGACATCGAACGCCGCCCGAACAAGGAGAAGAGCCGACTTCGGCGGAAGTCGTGACAACGTGTTGCATATTCGTAACATATTTACATTTTGCAAATTCATAACATATCATATGAAATGGGTGATGGACATCCACAAATGAATACATACTATACGTAACATATGTATCAGGTGTATCAGATTGAGATATGGCAACACTGATGGTCCCAGAGGAACTGTGTCTTTTGGACCGTTATAGATATGTTACCATTGTAGGCCTATCAATGTAATTTTTCTAGAGGAGGCTAGTCTGACTATGAGAATAAAAAGGTATAAGTAGTGAGGTTTAAAGTGATGATAATGAAGTAGGGTAATATAAAAAAAAATCTGCAATCACAATCCTGAATGCCTAAAGACCCATTTCCCGGCAGCGTCATGAAAAGTTGCGCACAACGTTCGTCATCAGATACCTCTTTGTTTAGCTAGCAGTGGATAGGATCGTACAGTATGCGACTTCAAATGTAGCTCGTGCAAGTTAACAAACACATAATCACATGGTTATCGTCTACAACATTGCAGATGTCATCAGAGGATTGATTACCTAGCAAGCCAGCGAGGCAAAGTCAAATATCACAAATAGAGCTAAATAAAGCCAGAAGAATAATATACTTGATGAACATAAGTATAGCCATAAGTATTGTGTGTTTTCATGGTCCTCACTCACTCACTGTTAAGTTTGTCAAGGTCCCGACATCAGCGTTAGCTATCCTGCTAGACAGTTTATTCATTTCGGGATGCACCCGCATCATTCAAAAGTGATGTTTGATGGTAAACACCAAATCTAAATATAATTTATTATTCACTTGATACATTATGTTGAACACAGGCCTATATACATATGGTTACATATGTATATGTAACCAGTGGTACAATGTAAAGCTGTGTAGAACAGCAATGGCACTGGGATCATCTTCCCCTCCCCCAAACCTAACATTAACCATTAGTGGGGAAATTCCAAACTGACCCAAGAGGCAACTTCACCCTACTCCAACAAGCTCAGACAGGAGACGTTCTCTCTCTTGTACATTTGTTATTTTGTTAATCACTGATGCTATTTACCGACAGGAGCTCCCTAGTTCCATAACAGTGGGCTTGATCAATTGAACATGTTTCAATCCTCAAGTTATTTGTTGAGTGACGAACATTCCAAGACCACCACATGTTCATAAAGCAAGACCACCACATGTTCATAAAGCAAGACCACCACATGTTCATAAGTTGCCTATGTTATTGTGTGTTCATACTGTTTCACCCCTCCTGGTACTGTAGTAGTTCATAAAGTTCAGTTTATCAGCACGCTAGTTTCAGTACTGCAGACTGACAGTTTAGTTTAATTTCAGCACCATGGACAGCAACCTAACCCACAGAGCCCTGGTTTTGCACTTCCTATATTTACAGTATAAAAAATATATATTTTACCTTTATTTAACAGTAGTATAAAGGTTGGTTATATTTGAGGGCTATATATACTTTCAGTACAGTGGACAGAAGTTTCTTTCAGCACCATGGACAACAGCCCAAACACAGTAAGCTTACTTTATCTGTCTATTAGTTTCAGGACCCACGGACTGACAGTTTAGTTTCAGCACCCTGGACAGCGGCCTAACCTACAGCACAGCGCCCCCGCCCTACGTAATTTCTGTCTGGTTGAAAACGTTGAAAGAGCAGATAGTGCTGCTGACATACTGTATACGTTGCTGCAATATCACATTCTGATCTGTCTCTCCGATCTAATATCGCTATCATTCCTTGTAGCAAGGGCAGCTCGAGCATGGCAATTAGGAGTGTGCAATCTGCATAGGCTACATAAACGTCTTAATTAAATCCATTGGAGCGCGAGCGAAAGTGAGGGTGATCAAAGTTGTTTTCCATTAGCATATTGACAAAAGCAAAATCAATTTACAGTTTGCCTTTTATACTGTTAAAGATTGCCTGCCTGCGTCTGTGCGGGTTTGTCTTCTGCGTGCAGGTCCTTAATAGTCCTGTGGGTAGGCCTAAAACCTGCTATTCACCTTGCAATGAAGAAAGCTAAAGAAAATACTTGAATAGTGAATAGGCCTACCGAAGCAAGGTTTGTATTGAATGTGAGATGGCCTAGTCCTTTGTATAGCGATGCAAATACAAATCTCAAATCAGCAAAACGTGAAGTGAATGACAACAACAACAACAACGCTGGCATATACACGATTTATCCAAAAGTATGTGGACACCCCTTCAAGTTAGTGCATTCAGAAGTTCCAAACTTGGAAGCAATGTCAGCACAATAACTGTTAGTCGGGAGCTTCATGTAATGGGTTTCCATGGCCAAGCAGCCACACACAAGCCTAAGATCACCATGTGCAATGCCAAGCATCGGCTGGAGCAGTGTAAAGCTTGCCGTAATTGGACTCAAGCAGTGGAAATGTGGAGTGCTGAATTATGCTTCACCATCTGGCAATCCAACGGACAAATCTAGGTTTGGTGGATGCCAGGAGAACGCTACCTGCCCCAATGCATAGTGCCAACTGTAACATTTGGTGGAGGAGGAATAATGGTCTGGAGCTGTTTTTCATGGTTTGGGCTAGGCCCCTTAGTTCCATTGAAGGGAAACTTTAACTCTACAGCATACAATGACAGTCTAGATGATTCTACACTTCCAATTTTGTGGCAACAGTTTGGGGAATGCCTTTTCATGTTTAAGCATGACAATGGCCCTGTGCACAAAGCGAGGTCCTTACAGAAATGTTTTTGCAAGATCGTTGTGGATGAACTTGACCGGCCTGCACAGAGCCCTGACCTCAACCCTATCGAACATCTTTGGGATGAATTGGAATGCTGACTGCGAGCCAGGAATAATCGCCCAATATCAGTGCTCAACCTCACTAATACTCTTTTGGCTGAATGGAAACAAGTTCTCGCAGCAATGTTCCAGCATCTTGTGGAAAGCCTTCCCACAAGAGTGAGTGGAGGCTGTTATAGCGGCAAAATAATCTCAACCCGGCACAGCCAGAAGAGGACTGGCTACCCCTCAGAGCCGGTTTCCTCTTTAGGTTTCTTTCTAGGTTCCTGCCATTCTAGTGAGTTTTTCCTAGCCACCGTGCTTCTACATCTGCATTGCTTGCTGTTTGGGGTTTTAGGCTGGGCTTCTGTATAACACTTTGTAAAAAGGGCATTATAAATATGATTGATTGAAAGGGGGACCAACTTTATATTAATTCCCATGATTTTGGAATGAGATGTTCGATGAGCAGGTGTCCACATATTTTTGGTCATGTAGTGTATTTTTCTCACTATTATCTAGAAGTTCAATTTTGGTTTCATCTGACCAGAGCACCTTCTTCCACATGTTTGGTGTGTCTCCCAGGTGGCTTGCGGCAAACTTTAAACAACACTTTTTATGGATATCTTTAAGAAATGGCTTTCTTCTTGCCACTCTTCCATAAAGGCCAGATTTGTGCAATATACGACTGATTGTTGTCCTATGGACAGAGTCTCCCACCTCAGCTGTAGATCTCTGCAGTTCATCCAGAGTGATCATGGGCCTCTTGGCTGCATCTCTGATCAGTCTTCTCCTTGTATGAGCTGAAAGTTTAGAGGGACGGCCAGGTCTTGGTAGATTTGCAGTGGTCTGATACTCCTTCCATTTCAATATTATTGCTTGCACAGTGCTCCTTGGGATGTTTAAAGCTTGGGAAATCTTTTTGTATCCAAATCCGGCTTTAAACTTCTTCACAACAGTATTTTGGACCTGCCTGGTGTGTTCCTTGTTCTTCATGATGCTCTCTGCGCTTTTAACGGACCTCTGAGACTATCACAGTTCAGGTGCATTTATACGGAGACTTGATTACACACAGGTGGATTGTATTTATCATCATTAGTCATTTAGGTCAACATTGGATCATTCAGGGTTAGGGTCAGGGTTAGATCCTCACTGAACTTCTGGAGAGAGTTTGCTGCACTGAAAGTAAAGGTAAAGTAAAATCTGAGAATGACAGGGTGATTAACAAAAGGCTAAGCTGTGTCTCAATATATTTCATTTGTGATTTTCATGAATAGGAATATTTTCTAGGAATATTTATGTCCATTGCGTTATGCTAATTAGTGTCAGGCGATGATTACGCTCCCGCATGCGGGATGGTGAGTCACTGACTTGCCGAGTTAAATAAAGGTTAAATAAAGGTAGGAATATTTATGTCCGTTGCGTTATGCTAATTAGTGTCAGGCGATGCATGCAGGATGGGGAGTCACTGACTTGCCGAGTTAAATAAAGGTTAAATAAAATATATACACTGCTCAACAAAAAAAAAGGGAACACTTAAACAACACAATGTAACTCCAAGTCAATCACACTTCTGTGAAATCAAACTGTCCACTTAGGAAGCAACACTGATTGACAATAAATTTCACATGCTGTTGTGCAAATGGAATAGACAACAGGTGGAAATTATAGGCAATTAGCAAGACACCCCCAATAAAGGAGTGGTTCTGCAGGTGGTGACCACAGACCACTTCTCAGTTCCTATGCTTCCTGGCTGATGTTTTGGTCACTTTTGAATGCTGGCGGTGCTTTCACTCTAGTGGTAGCATGAGACGGAGTCTACAACCCACACAAGTGGCTCAGGTAGTGCAGCTCATCCAGGATGGCACATCAATGCGAGCTGTGGCAAGAAGGTTTGCTGTGTCTGTCAACGTAGTGTCCAGAGCATGGAGGCGCTACCAGGAGACAGGCCAGTACATCAGGAGACGTGGAGGAGGCCGTAGGAGGGCAACAACCCAGCAGCAGGACCGCTACCTCCGCCTTTCTGCAAGGAGCAGCAGGAGGAGCACTGCCAGAGCCCTGCAAAATGACCTCCAGCAGGCCACAAATGTGCATGTGTCTGCTCAAACGGTCAGAAACAGACTCCATGAGGGTGTTATGAGGGCCCGACGTCCACAGGTGGGGGTTGTGCTTACAGCCCAACACCGTGCAGTACGTTTGGCATTTGCCAGAGAACACCAAGATTGTCAAATTCGCCACTGGCGCCCTGTGCTCTTCACAGATGAAAGCAGGTTCAGACTGAGCACATGTGACAGACGTGACAGTCTGGAGACGCCGTGGAGAACGTTCTGCTGCCTGCAACATCCTCCAGCATGACCGGTTTGGCGGTGGGTCAGTCATGGTGTGGGGTGGCATTTCTTTGGGGGGTCGCACAGCCCTCCATGTGCTCGCCAGAGGTACCGAGATGAGATCCTCAGACCCCTTGTGAGACCATATGCTGGTGCGGTTGGCCCTGGGTTCCTCCTAATGCAAGACAATGCTAGACCTCATGTGACTGGAGTGTGTCAGCAGTTCCTGCAAGAGGAAGGCATTGATGCTATGGACTGGCCCGTCCGTTCCCCAGACCTGAATCCAATTGAACACATCTGGGACATCATGTCTCGCTCCATTGCACCACAGACTGTCCAGGAGTTGGCGGATGCTTTAGTTCAGGTCTGGGAGGAGATCCCTCAGGAGACCATCCACCACCTCATCAGGAGTATGCCCAGGCATTGTAGGCACATGGAGGCCACACACACTACTGAGCCTCATTTTGACTTGTTTTAAGGACATTACATCAAAGTTGGATCAGCCTGTAGTGTGGTTTTCCACTTTAATTTTGAGTGTGACTCCAAATCCAGACCTCCATGGGTTGATAAATTTGATTTCCATTGATAATTTTGTGTGATTTTGTTGTCAGCACATTCAACTATGTAAAGAAAAAAGTATTTAATAAGAGTATTTCATTCATTCAGATCTAGGATGTGTTATTTTAGTGTTCCCTTTATTTTTTTGAGCAGTGTATATATCTGGTAATGAATCGATGACATTCGTATTATGCCACAATATCAGAGCCTCAAACATTCTGCAGTGTCATAGATAGGCAAATTATATAAGTGTGCTGAAATTCAATGGTTCTCTTTATACCATAACTGGTATACATACCACAACTGGTATAATATAATGTAGGTTGACGTTTATTGTCATGAGTTTTGTCCTGGACAATGAACTGAGTGATTTTCACTTAGGTCATCTGTAAAGTCAAAATTTGATATATTGTAAAAATTCATGAAAACTAAAATTAGCTTTTGGTCTTAATTTAAGTTTAGGGTTAGGCATTAGGGTGTAGTTAAGGTTGGGGTTAGATTTGAGTTTAGTGTTAGGCATTAGGGTTAACTGTGTAGTTAAGGTTGGGGTTATATTTAAGTTTAGGGTTAGGCATTAGGGTTATTAACTGTGTAGTTAAGTTTAGGGTTAGAATTAAGGTTAGGGTTAGATTTAAGTTTAGGGTTAGGCATTAGGGTTAACTGTGTAGTTAAGGTTAGGGTTAGATTTTAAATAAGATTTTATGACTTATGACTGTGCCCACTAGTGACCACTCTGCAAAGCTGCCTCCAGAACAAAACGCTAACCTGCTTATAGAATAGGACACTTCTTCTCAACGAGTAACAGGGTGGCGTTGAGGGAACATGTGCGGGAGGAGTTCGAGAACGGCAGCAGAGAGTGAGACAGGCTTGAAAGAAAGCGCATGTGTGATTCCGCTCTCCATGCAGGCAGCCCACCACTGACAAGCTCCCCTCATCTTGTGTGAAACGTCTCTACTGCCCAACAGCCGTATGTACCAGCGTTTGCCGGCACTGCGGGGGAAGATTCAACCCATAATGGATTGCTAATGAACGGAGCCTCTTTTTCTTTTCGTCTTGTTTTTCCCCCGACTGTCATCCTCTTCAATGTCTCTTATCAGTTTTTAACCAAAACAAAATGAGGATTTCTTGTGACCAGTTTCTATTGATATTGTCTGTCTTTCGGGGACTCACAATGGGGGCTTTCCCAAGCAGTGTACAGATCGGTAAGTGTAGCCTACAGCAGTGCTTGACAATTAAAAGGGCATGGACATTTGCCAATCGGGTTATGAAGTGGTGAATAAGGTCTTGTTTTCATTATAGTTTATGTGACCTTGTTAGGAAATTGGCTACTTGTTCATCATTCATGATCACATAACATTGACATTGCAAAGTAGAATTGACTGAGAAATTGACTGAGAAACCTATTACTGTATTAACATTACAATTTCAATTTGTTCCTAGTTGATTCAATGTTTTGTCTCGTACGTCTCGTATTTGCAGAAGGGAAACATGTATATATGGTCATACATAACTGTTTCAGTGCGGTCCTAAGCATTCGGTGTCCTTTCAAAGCCCCACTGCAGCAGTAGCCTAGTGCTCCGAGCAATGACTGGATGCTTCGCTTGGTCGGAGCGAATGGATCAGCAGCGGGAATTCTCTCAAAGTGTGTGTAGCCCTGCTGCAGAGTGCACACTCACCCCTGTTACATTCAGAAGACTCCGTTCTGCTTTTGCATAAACCCGTTTGTCATGGTCATACTGTTTTATATGTTGCTGGCTGGGTTCGTTGCCACTGAGAAAACACGAGGAGCGCGTTTATTCAATCTAGAGCCTCTGTCCGAACCCAGCTAAAGCACTGACTGACTATATGTAGCCTAAAAGCCGCGCCGTGGAGGGATCTCTGCTAGTGTCAAGTGCCCTCGGTCTTTTGGCCTTTAACTTATGGTGTTGGCCGTGGCCCAAAAAGGAACCGTAAATCCAGTGCGTTAATATTACTGCTGAGTCGATCGAATTGGCTTCTTTATAGCTCAAGCACATCCGAACAAATCATGCTGAACGCAAATAATTCTGGGTCGAATGATATCCCTCTGTCGAATAATAATTTTGAACTTAATAGATGTGTGGTGTGTTTTAAAGGTATATTCCAATGGGCCACATGTCTAGTCAAGCTTGGTTGACCTTTTACGATTTCCAGGCAGGGTCCTTTGGGAGGGACAATGTGTTAAGGTTATTGGCTGTGGCTCTTGTTTTTCATCAAAGCATTTACTGTATGCTCAGTGACAGACATCCCATTGCTCACTCACTCTCTCACTCTCCATCCATCCATCCATCCATCCATCCATCCATCCATCGCTCTCTCTCCCTGTCTCTCTCTCTCCCTGCATTTAATTTCGCTATGTATTTATAGCTAAACGTGATAAAAGGATTTTAAAAATATTTACTGTATATATATAATACATATAATAATAAATACCTCTCTCTCATCCCTCTCTCCCTTTCTCCCTCTCTCTGCAGGTGGCCTGTTCATCAGAAACACGGATCAGGAATACACAGCGTTTCGCCTGGCCATCTTTCTGCACAATACCAGTCCCAATGCGTCCGAGGCCCCCTTCAACTTGGTGCCTCATGTGGACAACATCGAGACGGCCAACAGCTTTGCTGTCACCAATGCCTGTGAGTACAGACTGGCCAGATGCATCCCAATTTCATGTTTTAATGGCTATCTTTCTCATCTGACCAGTCAAGTCAAACTCTGGTTTGGATGCCAGGGTGTTGGCATAACACAATTGTGTCCATTGTTAGACTGTGATTGCAGACGGTTAAAACCCAGGTTGGGGTGGATGGAAGGGTCGTTGGGATGCGGATTGTCTAATGGCATGAGAAAGTTTGCCTATTACCGTTGTGAGACTATAGTGGTATGTTACTGTATGCTATGGTGAGATTGTGAGAAGATAGTGTGTCTGTGTGCCTTATTTCTTTCTCTGTCACACACATGTGCACGCCCATGATACATACACACAGACACAGTATACAGTGTGTCCCCATGAACACTGCAACATGACAGGATACTCTCTGGCTCCCTCCCAGCTTCAACTTAGTGTGTGTGTGTGTGTGTGTGTGTGTGTGTGTGTGTGTGTGTGTGTGTGTATGAAACAAACTGTGATTCTTATCTAGCAAGGCACTCTCTCCTCTTTGCATACATTAGAGCATGTACATTCATTTATGTATGTACGTCTATGCAATGTATGTGTGTGAGGTTGTTGTGGCAGGCTGTGCATGTTTCCCTTCATCACTATGGCTCAGCAGCAGGTAGCGAGGAGCAGTGTTGGCTAAGCCTGTCATTGTTTGTTTGCGGGGAGTGACTGCTGGTTGTGGTGGTGAATACCCTGCTGCTAACCTTAGGAGCCCTGTGTGAGAGAGGCTTGTCCTTTCTTGCCCCCGGGTACGACTGCAGTCTGGTACTGGACGTGACTTCATCTACTCTGCTTTAGTATACACACACATGTTTCTCCCTCACTGTCAGGCTTTTCTCCCTCACAGTCATCTCTTCTCATCATCCTCAGCTGGGTCGGCTTCCATAGTTAAGGTCCACATCTGCCCGTTCTCAGTCTATCTCTCCGCTCATTGGGGGTTTGTATATAGTATAGAATTATATAGTATAGTCACTGGCGGACTTACCATTAGGAAGAAGAAGCAATTGACTCAGGCCTCACATCATAGAGGGGCCTCATGAGCTGGGCCTAAAAAATAAATAAATATGTTGGCTTACCGCATCTGCTGGTGTTTGTCAGACCAGGAGATATCTTGAAAATCGGGTTTCTCACGAAAACGTCTGTAGAGTCGGTTTGCCCTACAAATTAATATGTTATTATGACCCCTCTATGGAAAGAGGAGACTCTCACAAACACAACCGTGTTCTCTGTTCTGCTCTATGGGACTCGTATGAAGGTAACCCGGTGCCGGGACGAAAAATGAATGGAAGTGATTAGGGCATTTCCACGTCAAAGGTATACAAGTAATTCCATGGTAATAAAAAAATCACTATACATGTATATCTCAGAAATAAGACAGACACTTCAAAACATACTTTATTTTGATAAAATGTTGGACTTCCTGTTATTTTATATATGAATCTGTTATTCAATGTGTTTCTATGGGTTAATAGCATATTATGTTTCATCAACAACAACAACAAATATCTTAATTCTGTTTTGTCAGAAGTGTGCTCTATTCATAAAATTGACATACATCCCAAAAAATAATTATCTTTCGATTTCCCTGCCACCCTCACTATAGACTGTGAAAATAATTGTCACACACTGTTGCACGATGGCACTAAACTGGTGAGCGCTATTGGAGCTCCGCCCAAGCAAGGCATTCAATTGGTTTGACGTTTAGCGAGGCGAAACTGATTTACACCGGGTCTTCACCCCTATTTAGCTAGTTTTCTGCCATGAACTTTCCCAGGCTTAACTTCTTAGGGAGACCTGGTTCTCATTGAGGCTAGCTAAGTAGAAACCCAGCCCAGGGCCCTCGGACTCTAGGGGGATACAATACGCATTTATTTTGGAAAATGACAGGTGCTGCTGATAATACTGCCATTGTCGTTGAGGCAGAGGACATATATGTGTAGCCCATGTGTCTGATGCTGTCTGGTGAAAAAGAGGATGGCATGTCAGCATCAGATACATGGGCTACAGATAGTAAGACAGAGGGGCGCTGTTTCGCTCGCTCGGAGGCTTTCTCTGGTGAGATAGTTTCTCCACTTGCAAATTGTAAGTTTGTTGGCTGGTGCACAGTGCACTGTTTGGATGCTGGAATAATTTTGGGATGAACGTGTGAAGATAATCTACTTTCTGAAGTTATTTTTTGACAATCAGATAAAAACACAATGACTGGTTTGGTTTACGGCACATTAAAAGGTAATACATTTTTACAGTTAAATTACGTCTTTAATATAATAACCCATTAAAACATTTTGTCCACGCATTTCGAGGGACAGAGGGTGCCTCAGACTGGCCTGTCTGGAGCCTCCAAATCACTAAGTCTGCCGTATAGTACAGCCTCACTGGTTAGGGCCTCAGTTGTTAGGGTCACAAGGTCGAGTGATGTCACATTGAGCATTGGTTGACGGTTGGGAAACAGTCCATTCCATTCGGTGTTATTTGAACACAGATACGTCACAGCCTGTGTTAGTGTCACATCGAGTCTCGTCACGTACTGTACTTACGTCAAGTTGAAGGTTGTCACATTGAATTGCGTAGTATGGCATGTCACGTCGAGTGGGGTTTCAATTCACTGCATTCTCACCAGCCCCCCATGGTTCACATTATGTGCTCTAGTCTTTGTCTGCATCCCAAATGGCACTCTGTTCTCAGTATTGTGCACTTGTCAAAAATAGTGCACTACAGTATGTAGGGAATCGGGTGCTATTTAGGACACAGACTTTGTATTTAGTTTCGATTCAATATGCTTATTCCCCCATCTCCCATTCACCGTTGTATAACTGCAATCTACGGCTAGGCTATGTCCCATTCTTTATGGCTGTGTGTGTACCGACTTCTACTTTCCATGCTATCCTCAGTGCCCATGGTTCATATTGGACGTTTGTCTATTCAGTTCCATCCATTCTCTATTGCTGGTCACTGCAGAGTCTATTTCTCTCTTCTGTCAATCCTCCATGTCTCATACCAGCATTTGAGTTTCACCTACTAACTAAAGGCTATGTTCCATCCATTCTCCATTGCTGTGTGCGTAGCAGTAACATCCAATCCATGTCTCATATTTGGTGTTCATCTACTATAAGCTATATAGTCTGTTCTCTTTTGTTACTTTGCAGCAGCATGCACTATCTCATCATTTCTCTCTCTTTCGCACCAATCCCCATGTCTCATATTTGGTGTGTTAGTGATTTGTTGCTCTCTGGTTCTCTGGGGTGCAGTGTTTCTCTCATCTGTGTTTGGCCCCAAGGCGGGTTCCCAGGACAGATGATTTGGCTTCTGATGATCCCTCTCGCCCTCCAGGAGTCTATAAATACACCAGGCCCCCCGCCCCACCGCTTGTCTTTTATTATCAACGATGCGATATTAGAAAACTGATGGCTAAGTTAAGCAGAGGATGAAGAGTTGTGTCTGAGACATGTGTTTAAGGAATGGGGTGTGTGTGTGTTTGTGTGTGTTTTTACAGTGTGTTTGTGTATGTGTGTTTATAGTGTGTGTATGTGCTTGTGCGTGTGACACTCTAATGTACTTGCTCAGTTGTGCACCGGGGCCTCCCACTCCTCTTTCTATTCTGGTTAGGGCCAGTTTGTGCTGTTCTGTGAAGGGAGTAGTACACAGCGTTGTACGAGATCTTCAGTTTCTTGGCAATTTCTCACATGGAATAGCCTTCATTTCTCAGAACAAGAATAGACTGACAAGTTTCAGAAGAAAGTCTTTGTTTCTGGCCATTTTGAGCCTGTAATCTAACTCACAAATGCTGATGCTCCAGATACTCAACTAGTCTAAAGAAGGCCAGTTTTATTGCTTCTTAATCAGCACAACTGTTTTCAGCTGTGTTAACATAATTGCAAAAGTGTTTTCTAATGATCAATTAGTCTTTTAAAATGATAAACTTGGATTAGCTAACAAAACGTGCCATTGGAACACAGGAGTGACGGTTGCTGATAATTGGCCTGTACGCCTATGTAGATATTCCAGTTTCAGTAGTCATTTACAACATTAACAATGTCTACACTGTATTTCTGATCAATTTGATGTTATTTTAATGGACAAAAATGTGCTTTTCTTTCAAAAACAAGGACATTTCTAAGTGACCCTAAACTTTTGAATGGTAGTGTATAGCTTTTTTTATGAGCATGTCCTTATTTCTGTTACAGCATACTGAATGACTCATTCATATTCCATTCACCCAGCTCAATGTAACATTGATAGATTTAGGGTACTACACGATACTCAAATTTCCCTATACCCATCATGAGGTTGCTACAACCTAGCCTATGAATTAATGTTTACAATGTAGGTGCATAGGTCAAGAGAATCTTTAGTAATCAAGGTGACAGACAGTGACACATTTAATACTGCCTTGCACACTCTTGCATGCATCTAGCTGATCTAGGTTGTAATCATTAGTCCAACAGTTGCAAACAAGAGTTTCTATTGGACAAATTCAAGTATGTTTATCCCCGTTTTGTACCGTTTGCTTCTGTTTAAGGAAAGTTTTTCAACAGAATCGGCGGAATGGATACACCCCTGGTCACACGCGCTCCTCCTCTCTCACCTTTTCCCTTCGCTTATGGACTTCATTGCACCACACGTCAGCTGTCTATGACCAGGCAAAAAAAAACTTTCCAAGCCAAACACTCATATCATAACCGCTATAGACAGCCTACATCATTGTCGCCATCTAACGTCATAGTCAACACAGCCAATAGAACAAACGCATTAGTAAACCTGCTCAAATCATGCAGTACAGTGTATAGTCAGCAAGCACATTAGCAGTTACCAGCTTGCCCTGGTGGCAATTAATTAATACAACCAAAAGCTTGCCTTGGAAGAGTTCCAGTGTTGGATATCCATAGCCAGCTAGCTAATTTAGCATCCTTATCTGTTTGAGCTGGGTGTTTGAGTATGCTAAACTAGCTAGCTATCAAAGTAAGTGAAAGTGGGAAAAATACAATGAAAAATAGCTAGCTCTCCCTCTTGCTTCTCCTTCATTTTTTAAGAAATGAATTTGTTAAAAACTGTTAAACTATTGTCTTTCTCTCTAATTTAGTCAACTACCACATTTTATGCACTGCAGTGTTAGCTAGTTGTAGCTTAAGCTTTCAGTACTAGATTCATTCTCTGATCCTTCGTTGTGTGGACAAAATTTTATTTTCATTCTGCAAGAGCTCTGATAGGTTGGAGGACGTCCTCCGGAAGTTGTCATAATTACTGTGTAAGTCTATGGAAGGAGACGAGAAGCATGAGTCTCCTTGGTTTTGTATTGAAGTCAATGTACCGAGAGGAGGACGGAAACTAGCTGTCTTCCAGCTACACCATGGTGCTAACAGAGTGCTGTTGAGGCTACTGGTGACATGAGTATATTAAGTATAGTTGTATCTATAGTTTCACTGTTTTTATTTTTGTGAATTTCACTGAGGAGGATGGTCCTCCACTTCCTCTTCTGAGGAGCCTCCACTGGATATATGTAATATAATCTCCTATATGAATGTGCTGCTTTTCCTTTTAATCATCGTCAGTAAGAATGATTGAACAGACAGTGTCTTTGACATTTATTTGACATTGTAGTGGATTGGTATTGTCACCTTTATTTTCCATTGTTACCTGATAGAGAAGTAACCAGTCAGCTGGTTTCAAAACTAGTCGCAACAACGTTATTCTAGCGGTATTTTCTGACGACATGGTTGTCTACTGATAGAATTACGTTTTTTTTTGTGATTGTAATATCACGTTTCTACAACCAGCAAACTAGTTTATAAACAGAAAATAACATTATTATGACGTCCCATGCCCAATTTTGCCCGCTAGGAACTGACATATAGCTTGAGGTAGAGCCAAACCATTTGTCCTCCTGAAGTTAAGTGTAAAAAACTCCCATCAAGAAGAGCAGAGAATTCAGACTCCCTTTCCTCTCAGCTTAATGGAAGTCAACCATTGATTGGTCGAGCCAAATCAGAACGGAATTATATCAGCCAATCAATGCGGCCCCAATAGCCGAGGGGCAGGAGAGTCTCTCTCTCTCTCTCTCTCTCTCTCTCTCTCTCTCACACACACACACACACACACACACACACACACACACACACACACACACACACACACACACACACACACACAAGATTGGGATTCCCATAGGGCGGCGCACAATTGGCCCAGCGTCATCTGGGTTTGGCCAGGGGAGGCCGTCATTGTAAATAAGAATTTGTTCTTAACTGACTTGCCTAGTTAAATAAAATATATATTTTAAATCCATTGTTTACATCACACTCTCTCTCCCTGTCTCTGCTTAGATATAAAGGGTTTGAATAGGGTCCGAATGACCTTAACGCTGGTTCAAGGACATATGTTTCCAAAGAGAGAAATAAAGAGAGCCTGAGAGAGGGACCTACAGTAATTGTGTGGAAGATGTACTTCATCCAACAAATCCTGTCGGTGACAGTCTACAAAGCTGACAAGGGTAATTGCCATGACGATGAGAATGGATGCTGGTATGTGCACCCTTTTCACACTACCGAGCCAAGCTGAGCCATACTGAGTTGACTTGGTTGGGCATCCACCACAGTTCCTGGAACCGTGCGCGAAAGGACAATGGGAACAGAACATATCCAAACCAGTACCACAAAGTACAATACCGACGGAGTCGGCCCGATAGTGTGAAATGGGCAATTTTGGATTTCTCTCCAGGCAGAGATTTCTTTCCAAAACACCAACATTGACTGTGACTTATTGAGTGAGTAGATCTTGGGAGGAAGAAAAAGAGGGGAAAGGGTTAGAGATTGAATGGGTTGAGTCCAGCTCTCACAAACTGAGCTGCTGCCCCCCTGTCTCTCTCCTTATTGACATAGTGACACGTTCATCTCTGATGACTCATTACTATTCTGCATGGCACTCCGACTCAGTCTCCTCCACACCAAGTGTATGGGTATGTGTGTTATATAGTGGGTAGTCAGGTATCTACATTTCTATATTCTATAAGGGTCTACTCTGGTTTCTAAAGGTGTCTAGGAGCACATGTATGTCCTTGTATCTCTCGATGTGTTTCTGTATTCATGTGTGTGTATGAACAGTATATTGTTAGATGATTTTAGTAACTATGTGTTCATTAACCAATTCAATTAAAACACTGTCCATACAAGTATTTTACACCATTTTAAAGATAAAATTCTCATTAATCCAGCCACAGGGTCTGATTTCAAAAAGGATTTACAGCGAAAGCACCACAAACGATTGTTAGGTCACCACCAAGTCATAGAAAAACACAGCCATTTTTCTAGCCAAAGAGAGGAGTCCCAAAAAGCAGAAAAAAGAGATAACATGAATCACTAAGCTTTGAGGATCTTCATATTTATATAAGAAAATCTGAGTTTACATTGGCGCGTTACGTTCAGTAGTTCTAAAACATGCGTGATATTGCAGAGAGCCACATCAATTTACAGAAATACTCATAATAAACATTGATAAAGATACGACTATTATACATGGAACTTTAGATACACTTCTCCTTCTCCTTCTCAGATTTCAAAACAACTTTACGGAGAAAGCAAACCATGCAATAATCTGAGTACAGCCTTTAGACAACAAAGCAGCCAAAAAGATACCCGCCATATTGGGTAGTCAATTACTCAGAAATAGCATTTTAAATATTCACTTACCTTTGATGATCTTCATCAGAATGCACTCCCAGGAATCGCAGTTCCACCATAAATGTTTGATTTGTTCGATAATGTCCATCAGTTATGTCCAAATATCTTCTTTTTTTAGGGCGTTTGGTAAACAAATCCAAAAGCGGGTTCAGGTCGCGCCGAACGTCCGACGAAAAGTTTAAAAAAGTTCCGTTACAGCCCGTAGAAACATGCCAAACTAAGTATGGAATAAATCTTTAGGATGTTTTTAACATAAAACTTAATTAATGTTCCAACCGGACAATTCCTTTGTCTGTACAAATGAAGTGGAACGTAGCTACCTTTCACCAGACCGAGGCTGTGGCACTCTGCCAGACCACTCACTCAAAGAGCCCTTACGAGCCCCTCCTTTAGAGTATAATCCTCAAAAAAGGTTATAAATACTGGTGACATCTAGTGGAAGCCTTGGGAAGTGAAACATAACTAATATCACCCTGTACCTTCAATGGAGGCTGAGTTGAAAAACTACAAACCTCAGATTTCCCACTTCCTGGTTGGATTTCTTTCTCAGGTTTTTGCCTGCCATATGGGTTCTGTTATACTCACAGACATCATTCAAACAGTTTTAGAAACTTCTGAGTGTTTTCTATCCAATAGTAATAATACCATGCATATTCTAGCTTTTGGGCCTGAGTAGCAGGCAGTTTACTCTGGGCACCTTATTATCCAAGCTACTCAATACTGCCCCCCAGTCCCAAAGAAGTTAATGGAACCCTTTCTGGGGCTTTTCCAGAAAGAGAGAAATTGAGAGAATGAGATAGAAAGAGAGAGGGCTGAGAGTGGCATTGAAATGACAGGTATCATGCCTGATGTCTTCAAGGATTTCTGATGTACTTAAATGGAGGTAATTGGTTGTGTGTGTGTGTGTGTGTGTGTGTGTGTGTGTGTGTGTGTGTGTGTGTGTGTGTGTGTGTGTGTGTGTGTGAAATTCTTGGAGACAGGTTAGTAGGTGTTGTTAGGAGAGAGGAAGGGATTGAGGGATGTAGGGAGGGGCAAGGGGAATGGCGAGGGGGCTTCTCCTCTAATGAGGGATTAATGTGGCCAGGCGGATGAAGGGATGGAGGGATGAAGGGAGAGGGAAGAGGGGGAGAGGTGAAGCTGGAGGGGACTCATAAATCCTAACCCTAATTCCCTTAATTAAGAAACAAATCACCTGAGAGCAGCCACACAGAGAGACCACCTTAATGGAGAGCCATGGAGATGAGAGAGAGTGTTTGTCTCAGTCTATATCTGCTTGTAAAAGAGAGTTACATAGAGCGAAAGATACACTGTGAGGATGTGTGTGTGTGTACACGAGCTGTCATAGCACCATTCTCCCTCTAGCGCGAGATGCACCCTTGTGTTTGTGTATGAACTTCTCAGCTGTAACTCCAGTATTGACTTGGCATTTCTCAAAGCTGAGAGGAGCGAGCGGTCAGGGAGAGAAGAGACAGAAGAGCTAGCAGAGCGCCCATCTTTTGTCAGACCCAGGGCTTCCTTCCTCTTCTCATATACAGTAACTGAGGAACCAGTGTCCTGTTCAGTAGGTGGAAAACATTTTGAAATGTTTTGAAACGGGGAGGTTATATACTATCATATTATTTTGGCCTGCTCCAAAAAACAGCTTCCCCTTTGTCACTGTGTGTGTGTGTGTGTGTGTGTGTGTGTGTGTGTGTGTGCGTGTGCATGTGCGTGTGTGTGTGTGTGTGTGAGTGTGTGTGTTTGCATGCGTGCGTGCGTGAAGGAAGGAAGGAAGGTAGGATAGCCATATGTATGGCATTTCCCATAGCTTATTAGGCGCATAGGTGGAGCCAACACCATATTGCCAGTTCAGTTTGTCGAAAATGTTTTCAAACGAGGAGGTGCTACCTGAACTTCTTCAAAAATAACACATATTTTTGTTATCCATTGCAAAATGTTTTTCTTCAGTGCGCCCAACTGAACGCAACCCATCTTTTTCATAATCATTCCTGTTGACGATGTAAAGCCTTTGAACCTGATTCCCAGCCAGGCCCTGTTCACCCCCAGTGGAACATTACAGTCTGCTCTTGGCCCTGATTCTGCTCTACCTGTCCTTCAGCCTGATCTAGTGCGTGCCTGTATGTGGGTGTGTGTGCGTGCGTGCGTGTATGTGTGTGTACTTTGGTTTTATTTGATTTGGGAGACCTGGCTGATAGCAGGGCTCTCTGTTTTATGATGAATCACTCCAGTCTCAAAGCACAGTGGGTGAGGACAGGAACAGGGAGAGAGGGAAAGAGGAAGAGACATACAGTGAGAGTGGGAGAGGGGAAGGGGAGAAGGAGGGGGCGGCTGGAGACTAGTCAAAACACAAGGACGTCACTGGGATGGGTTGACTTTGCATTAATAGCCCCCTCACCCTTCCCCCATCCAGCCAACCCACTTCCCTCCCACGTCCAGCCAACCCTCCACTGTCCTCTACCTAGCATCATCCAGATATTGAGCAGGATTCACAGACCAGGGTAGGAGCGCTGATCTAGCCTCTACAGGATCCCCCCCCCCCCCCCATGGGACGGTTGAGCTAACATAGGCTAATGTGATTAGCATGAGGTTGTAAGTAACAAGAACATTTCCCAGGACGTAGACATATATGATTTTGTCAGATAGCTTAAATTCTTGTTAATCTAACTGCACTGTCCAATTTACAGTAGCCATGACAGTGAAATAATACCATGCTATTGTTTGAGGAGAGTGCACAGTTATGAACTTCAAAATGTATTGATAAACCAATTAGGCACATTTGGGCAGTCTTGATGCAACATTTTGAACAGAAATGCAATGGTTCATTGAATCAGTCTAAAACTTTGCACATACACTGCTGCCATCTAGAGGCCAAAATCGAAATTGCTCCTAACCTGGAATAGTACATTGTGACCTTTCTCTTGCATTTCAAAGATGATGGTACAATCTGATGGTACTTATCTTTTACCAGATCTAATGTGTTATATTCTCCTACATTAATTTCACACTTCCACAAATTTCAAAGTGTTTCCTTTCAAATGGTACCAAGAATATTCATATCCATGCTTCAGGTCCTGAGCTACAGGCAGCTCGATTTGGGTATGTCATTTTAGGCGAAAAAAAAAAATCCGATCCTTGAGAGGCTAGGATCAGTTTTGCCTTTTAACATATCAATGAATAATGGATAGGGGAGAAAATATCCTCGATCAGCACTTCAACACTTTATGAATGCAGGCCTAAATCAAGGATGTCTTCAAATATTCTTTACAGAAAAGGGCAAATAGAGAGACTATTTTGAAATTGAGATCAAATTATATAAATGTACTCTATTTGTTCTACATCTCCAGACAACATATTGAATTGACTGCAGAGGTAATTTGGGTTGTTGGAGATGGTACTATCGATGATTGGCGATGAAATACAACCAACTGACGTTTGGGTACAGCAACTATTTCAGCTCTTAAGTCTCCTCATGTCAAAAAGCGATGAAATGAGGCATAAATGAGGTTGTGCTCATGTGGAGTAGAGTTGTTATGATGTTGTTGACTAACATGTTGACAGCATCATCAGTAACTCCTTTTGCTCTGTCTGCAGGGCAGATATTGACTTTGCTTCATATTGCAGTGTGCTACTATCTGTAAAGTCAGTAGTGAAGATCTTTTATATTTTGGACTGCAGCTACGAACTCAGTGGGGCAGGTGGTTGAAATGGCGTCATTACAACCAACTTTGTTTTTTAAATGAAATAACGTCATTACAATGTCATTACAACCAGCTTTGAAGAAAAGAAGGAAGTGAAGTTGAGTGCTACCTAGCCCAAAATGCCTGTGCTCATTTTGAGGGTATTGGTTTCAGTTATATGAACATGATCTATACAAGTATACCTTACATCCCACTGGGCAAAAACTGGTTGAATTAATGTTGTTTCCACATCATTTCAACCTCCAAAATCAAGTTGATTATGTTTAATCAAAATGGAAAACTGATTGGATTTGCAAAAAGTCATCAAAGTCATCAACCATCAACACGGCAATTTTTTACCTTTTTATTTCATGTTGAATTCACTTTAGTTGACAACACAATCAAATGTAAATCAAAACTATACATTGAACTGACATCTGTACCCAGTGGGATGACTCTCACATCTTTATCTCATGTTTTGTAATTTATCATTCATACATAGTCGTTGTCATAACTCTTATAACACACATTGGTTTGTTTATGTTTGTTGCTATTTTTTGTTAGCCAACATCTTTTTTGATGACATCATCAAGATGTCTAAGAAAGTAGTATTTTGGTTGTTGTCTGGTCAGATTACAACCAGGTAAAGATGTCTTTCTCTGGTCTCAAAAAATATATGTACAAAAAAATCCTATTACAATCAGTGTACACCTTATCACAACGTCACAATCAACGTCAGCCTGACGTCATTGCAACAAGTTTTGTCTGCTGGGATCTAGCTGTGATAGTGTATTATTATGATGATGGGTTGTTCTGATAGACGGTCACAGTGGACTATGACCCCAGTGATTGAGCCATTCTTGAGTCAATTTCTATCAGCATGTTAAATGTGCAACCAGAGGGAAAAAAACTCTAGACCACCTTTACTCCACACACAGAGACGCATACAAAGCTCTCCCTTGCCCTCCATTTGGTAAATCTGACCATAATTCTATCCTCCTGATTCCTGCTTACAAGCTCAAATTAAAGCAGGACGCACCAGTGACTAGATCAATAAAAAAGTGGTCAGATGAAACAGATGCTAGGCTACAGAACTGTTTTGCTAGCACAGACTGGAATATGTTCCAGGATTCCTCCGATGGCACTGAGGAGTACACCACGTCAGTCATTGGCTTCATCAATAAGTGCATCGATGATGTCGTCTCCACAGTGACCGTACGTACATACCCCAACCAGAAGCCATGGATTACAGGCAACATCCGCACTGAGCTAAAGGGTAGAGCTGCAGCTTTCAAGGAGTGGGACTCTGACCCAGAAGCTTATAAGAAATCCCTCTATGCCCTCAGACGAACCATCAAATAGGCAAAGCGTCAATACAGGACTAAGATCTAATCGTACTAGACTGACTCTGACGCTCGTCGGATGTGGCAGGGCTTGCAAACCATTACAGACTACAAAGGGAAGCACAGCCGAGAGTTGCCCAGTGACACGAGCCTACCAGACGAGCTACACTACTTCTATGCTCACTTCGAGACAAATAATACTGAAATGTGCATGAGAGCACTAGCTGTTCCGGAAGACTGTGTGATCACGCTCTCTGCAGCCGATATGAGTAAGTCCTTTAAACAGGTCAACATTCACAAGGCCGAAGGGCCAGACGGAATACCAGGACGTGTACTGCGAGCATGCGCTGATCAACTGGCAAGTGTCTTCACTGACATTTTCAACCTCTCTCTGTCTGAGTCTGTAATACCAACATGTTCTAAGCAGACCACCATAGTGCCTGTGCCCAAGAATACGAAGGTTACCTGCCTAAATGACTACCGACCCATAGCACTCACGTCTGTAGCCATGAAGTGCTTTGAAAGGCTGGTCATGGCTCACATCAAAACCATTATCCCAGAAATCCTAGACCCACTAGGAGGTCAGAGACCTGGCCGTGTGGTACCAGGACAACAACCTCTCCCTCAACGTGATCAAGACAAAGGAGATGATTGTGGACTACAGGAAAAAGATGACCGAGCATGCCCCCATTGTCATCGACGGGGCTGCAGTGGAGCAGGTTAAGAGCTTCAAGTTCCTTGGTGTCCACATCACCAATAAACTAACATGGCCCAAGCACACCAAGACAGTTGTGAAACCTCTTCATGACAAAACCTTTCCCCCTCAGGAGGCTGAACATTTTTGGACCCTCAGATCCTCAAAAACTTCTACACCTGCACCATCGAGAGCATCCTGACTGATTGCATCACTGCCTGGTATGGCAACAGCTCGGCCTCTGACCGCAAGGCACTACAGAGGGTAGTGTGAACGGCCCAGTACATCACTGGGGCCAAGCTTCCTGCCATCCAGGGCCTCAATACCAGGCGGTGTCAGAGGAGGGCCCTAAAAATGGTCAAAGAATCCAGCCACCTTAGTCATAGACTGTTCTGTCTGCTACCACACGGCAAGTGTAACCGGAGCTCCAAGTCTTGGTCCAAGAAGCTTCTAAACAGCTTCTACCCCCAAGCCATAAGACTCCTGAATGTCTACCCAGACTATTTGCATTGCCCCCACCCCCCTCTCCTCCTCTTTTACACTGCTGCTACTCTCTGTTGTTATCATCTATGCATAGTCACTTTAATAACTCTACCTTCATGCACATATTACCTCAACTAACCGGTGCCCCTGCACATTGAATATGTTCCAGCAACCCCCTCTATATAGTCTCGCTATTGTTATTTTAATGCTGCTCTTTAATTACTTGTTACTTTTATTACTTATTCTTATCCGTTTTTATTTTAAACTGCATTGTTGGTTAGGGGCTCGTAAGTAAGCATTTCACTGTAAGGTCTACTGTCACGACTTCCGCCAAAGTCGGCTCCTCTCCTTGTTCGGGCGGCGTTCGGCGGTCGACGTCACCGGTCTTCTGGCCGTCGCCTCTCCCCTTTTCATTGTTCCATGTGTTTTGTCTTGTTTCCCCGCACACCTGGTTTACATTCCCTAATCACACTACATATATATTCCCTCTGTTCCCCCCATGTCTTTGTGGAATTGTTTTGTTACGTGTTTTGTGTGACGAGTCAGGCTGGTTTTTCCCCGGGTACCGTGTTTAACCCGAAGTAGGTTTAATTGTTAAACATTTGCATCATTGTGACTGCATTTCGCTACACTCGCATTAACATCTGCTAACCATGTGTATGTGACAAATAACATTTGATTTGATTTGTCGTGCTTTTCACTTCTGCCATTGGCTGGATGTTTTTTGACCCAGTTGCGTCCGTCTGTTGTTGCTTCTGCCAAATAAAGTGTGAGCCTGATCACAACTCTCTGCTCACCTGCACCTGACTTCTATACCAGTAGCGCACAACCTGACATCAACACCTGTTGTATTCCGCGCATGTGACTAATAACATTTGATTTGATTCCATCAAGGTCTTCACTAGATGAGATCGTGGTGTAGGCACACAATCAGATTGAGCAAAAAATGTATATACAGTACCAGTCAAAAGTTTGGACACACCTACTCATTCAATAGTTTTTCTTCATTTTTACTATTTTCTACATTGTAGAATAATAGTGAAGACATCAAAACAATTAACTAACACATATGGAATCATGTGGTGACCAATAAGTGTTAAACAAATCATCATACTGTATATTTTATAGTTGAGATTCTTCAAAGTAGCCACACTTTGCCTTGATGACAGCTTTGCACACTCTTGGCATTCTCTCAAACAGCTTCATGAGGTCACCTGGAATGCATTTCAATTAACAGGTGTGCCTTGTTAAAAGTTCATATGTGGAATTTCCTTCTTATTGCGTTTGAGCCAATCAGTTGTGTTGTGACAAGGTAGGGGTGGTATACAGAAGATAGTTCATATTATGGCAAGAACAGCTCAAATAAGCAAAGAGAAACGACAGTCCATCATTACTTTAACACATGAAGGTCAGTCAATGCAGAAAATTTCAAGAACTTTGAAAAATCTGTTTGAAGAATCTGATTTGTTTAACACTTTTTGGGTTACTTCCATATCTGTAATTTCATAGTTTTGATGTCGTCACTATTATTCTACAATGTAGAAAATGTAAAAAATAAAGAAAAACCCTGGAATAAGAAGGTGTGTCCAAACTTTGACTGGTACTGTATATACAGTATATGTTTTATTTAATTTGTTTATGCTTTATTTGTCAGTGTTCCAAACGGAACATTATGTGTATTTTTACTTAAGCACAGCACATGACTTGGCAAGGAGCTCACAGGAACTGAATACCGGCACCTCAAAAGTTCCTCTGCTTGAGCTCCTGCAGCTCCTTTTGAATATTAGCACAAAACTATTAAGGAGATTCTGCACCTAAAAATATACTGTACCTGCACCCAAAATGAGTACCGACACCTATTTCAGTCCAAGTCACTGGCCTCAACATACACCATCAGATAGAATTCGGAACAAGCAGTAGGGAGGGGGTGGGACAATGAAAGAAATATACGTATATTGACAATAATACTACTAATAATAATACCTTTTACTTGGTAGATGCCATTCAGGACATTCAAGGATATCTTACATAAATTGTAGTGCTGTAAATGAAATCAATTTAATTCATGCCTATGTAATGAATTTGAATTATGCTTGATTATTTATCGGGAAAAAACTATAAAAACGAATGGTAAAAAAATAACAATCAGCTTATCAATTTCTAATTATTGGGAGGTTTCAAGCGCGTGTCACATAGCACTGATACCATGTACAATAAACAGTAGCTATCGCTGTATAGGCTAGAGTACACTGTGTACGTTACTCACCGTTAGCTAGCTAGCTAAGACTCACTAGCCAACTTGGCTAGCAAAAACAAGTCAAATGGCCAAACGAAGCTCACTGTTCAATTTTTTTTAAGAGACTGTCTACAGAAGAGGATGTTGGAGAATTTGCGAAGTTATTTGATATCAGTGATTTTGCCATGAAGGGCCTCCTGTCCCCTGATTGCATTGATCTAATCGAGGGCCTTAAATATAGTTTCAGTACATTCAGAAACAATGATCAGCACTATAACACTGTTTTTATTCAACACTTTCAGAAATCATGAAACACGCTTCTGTACTTCATCTCGCACTCTCTCCCTTCCTCTGCTGAAACATGACCATCAGTCCAGTGAAATAAAAAATTAAGTTATTTCAGTTTCTGCTCTGATATGCCTCGCAAGTAATAGGCTACAACAACTGACCTCTGACCAGTGTTATCATATAGCCTAGCTACAACAACTTACCTCTGACCAGTGTTATTATATAGCCTAGCTTGAGACTTGAGTTTAAAAAAATAAGGAACTCTACGTTATTTATAATAAGTGGTAGGCCGACATGGAGAAAATCAAACCTTTCTAAGAAAAGGTTGATGACCATTGTTCTAGTCTACAGTATAAGCAATGTGATTATTACTGTTGTATTAGGGCATATGTTCTAGTCTCATAGTCTATTAATTATAGGCCTATGATTTATTATGTGTAGGTCTATGAGTCATGAATGTTTGGTCTATTTGGTCTGTAATGTGAAATTATATTAGATGGTTTGTTGAGTGCGATCGATTACAGTAGGGTATAGGGTAGGCTTTAATGATAATTTACAGACGGACGTCACTCAATCTAGATGGGCTGGAGGCTCTGCTTGATTTTGTAAATTAATTTATATGTATCTTACGTATGGGTTCATATATATATATATATATATAAATCCCTCCTCCTTCTACATATAGTTCCAAATTGCCCAGTAATACTGTGATAATACAGTAGTAATACTGTGATAATACTGTAGTAGTACAGTGATAATACTGTAGAGTTCAGTCTCCATACAGTACACTACAATGGAGTCTCCATACAGTACACTACAATACAGTCTCCATACAGTACACTACAATACAATCTCCATACAGTACACTACAATACAGTATTCATACAGTACACTACAATACAGTATCCAAACAGTACACAACCATACAGTCTCCATACAGTACACTACAATACAGTCTCCATAATGTACACTACAATACAGTCTCCATACAGTACACTACAATACAGTCTCCATACAGTACACTACAATACAGTCTCCATACAGTACACTACAATACAGTCTCCATACAGTACACTACAATACAGTCTCCATACAGTACACTACAATACAGTCTCCATACAGTACACTACAATACAGTCTCCATACAGTGCACTACAATACAGTCTCCATAATGTACACTACAATACAGTCTCCATACAGTACACTACAATACAGTCTCCATAATGTACACTACAATACAGTCTCCATACAGTGCACTACAATACAGTCTCCATAATGTACACTACAATACAGTCTCCATACAGTACACTACAATACAGTCTCCATAATGTACACTACAATACAGTCTCCATACAGTGCACTACAATACAGTCTCCATAATGTACACTACCATACAGTCTCCATACAGTACACTACAATGCCGTCTCCATACAGTACATGCTACTCCCTTGAAATGGGATGACATGCCACCTCAGCAATTCTATCTCTATCCTACCCTTCAACTGAGCCCTGGTCATAATGAGAGAGCTAGAGAGAGAGAACGAGAGCGTGACCTCCCTCCACTGTCTGTTGACGTCCTGACCCTTAGCTCCTCCTGCCTGGCTTGTAACAATGACAGATTATTATTGGAGTCCATTTACTGGCCATCAGCCTCTCACCTCCCACACCCCTCACACCATACCAGGACCAGAGAGAGAGAGAGTGTGTGTATCCGTATCCGAATATGTGTGTGTGTGCATCCTTATCCTTGTGTGTATGTGTGTATATCCATGTTTGTGTGTGAGTGTGTTAGCAGCTGACATGTGAGGAGGCGCCTCAGGAGGTGAGGGTGGATGATGTGGGTGTTAGCAGCTGACATGTGATGATGCGCTTCATGAGGTGAGGGTGGATGATGTGGGTGTTAGCAGCTGACATGTGATGATGCGCTTCATGAGGTGAGGGTGGATGATGTGGGTGTTAGCAGCTGACGTGATGAGGCGCCTCAGAAGGTGAGGGTGGATGATGTGGGTGTTAGCAGCTGACATGTGATGAGGTGAGGGTGGATGATGTGGGTGTTAGCAGCTGACGTGATGAGGTGCCTCAGGAGGTGAGGGTGGATGATGTGGGTGTTAGCAGCTGACATGTGATGAGGTGCCTCAGGAGGTAAGGGTGGATGATGTGGGTGTTAGCAGCTGACATGTGAGGAGGCGCCTCAGGAGGTGAGGGTGGATGATGTGGGTGTTAGCAGCTGACATGTGATGAGGTGCCTCAGGTGGTAAGGGTGGATGATGTGGGTGTTAGCAGCTGACATGTGAGGAGGCGCCTCAGGAGGTGAGGGTGGATGATGTGGGTGTTAGCAGCTGACATGTGATGAGGCGCCTCAGGAGGTGAGGGTGGATGATGTGGGTGTTAGCAGCTGACATGTGATGAGGCGCCTCAGGAGGTGAGGGTGGATGATGTGGGTGTTAGCAGCTGACATGTGATGAGGTGCCTCAGGAGGTAAGGGTGGATGATGTGGGTGTTAGCAGCTGACATGTGATGAGGCGCCTCAGGAGGTGAGGGTGGATGATGTGGGTGTTAGCAGCTGACATGTGATGAGGCGCCTCAGGAGGTGAGGGTGGACGATGTAAAGACCTCACCCGTTCACCTTGATCCCCTGCTCGTCAGAGAGTTGAAGCCCACCGGTTACACCAAAATCTGCTGTGGAACATTGTTCAGTGTGAGCTACACTACGTTGGGCAAGACAAAAAAACAAACAAGAAAGACAGTCATTTAAAACTTCTTATGGTATAGGGGACGGTTGCGTCCCACTTGGGCAAAAAACAGGGAAAATGCAGCGCGGCAAATATTTTTTTTATATATAAAAATCTAACTTTCATTAAATCACACATGTAAGATACTAAATTAAAGCTACACTCGTTGTGAATCCAGCCAACATGTCAGATTTTAAAAAGTCTTTTCGGTGAAAGTATAAGACGCTATTATCTGATGATAGCACAATAGTAAACAAAGAGGTTAGCATATTTCAACCCTGCAGGCGCTACACAAAACGCAGAAATAAAATATAAAACATGTATTATCTTTGACGAGCTTCTTTTGTTGGCACTCCAATATGTCCATAAACATCACAATTGGTCCTTTTGTTCGATTAATTCCGTCCATATATATCCAAATGTCAATTTATAAAGCGCGTTTGATCCAGAAAAAAACAGCTTCCAAAAAACACAACGTCACTACAAAACATTTCAAAAGTTGCAATAAAAACTTTGCTAAAATGTTTCAAACTACTTTTGTAATACAACTTTAGGTATTTTTAAACGTTAATAATCGATAAAATTGTAGATGGGTCTATCTGTGTTCAATACAGGAAGACAACAAACCATGCTACTTTTCATGTCTTGCGCACTCTCAACAGTGTTACCCAGTACCTAGATGGCCTACTTCTTCATTGGACAAATTAATAACCTCAACCAAATTCCAAAGACTGGTGACATCCAGTGGAAGCGGTAGGAAATGTATACCAGTTCCGAAGAAATATCGTTTGCCAACGAGAACTCACTGAACAGACAGAGACCTAAAGAAAAAAAGATTCTGAACGGTTAGTCCTCAGGGTTTTGCCTGCTACATAAATTCTGTTATACTCACAGACATGATTCAAACAGTTTTAGAAACCTCAGAGTGTTGAAATTGGGCACGCTATTTATCCAAAAGTGAAAATGCTGCCCCCTATCCCAAAGAGGTTTTTAATGTGAGGGGCTCAGCGATGTTAGGATTTTGAAAGTCATGTAGTGCACTGTACGCCTGGCATACGTTGCAGTCCCGAAGCTAGTCATGATGGTGATGATGATGGTGGTGATTATAGTTATGGTCATCATGAGGGTGATGATGAAGTTATATTTAATTTGAGGGAGAATTTAAGATGTTAAATTCTGTTGCATGGTGCATCATAGCTTTGTTGTATAGCGTGTACGATCTGACATTTATACATACTTTGTATGTTACATTATACATACTAGCCAGAGACATAGGCTTACTTGTTAAGTCTATCTCTGTCATGAGAAACACACACACACACACACCGTTTATTTTCTTGAAGTGGACATGGAGAGAGGATGGAGAAGCTGATTAAGCCATGAGATGCCCTTGACATTTCCAGGCATCTCATGGCGGGTCTGTAAGACGGTAGAACCGCATTATTATATTGGATCTCCCTTGAATTCAGACGGGGGATTTTTGCCTCTCCCAACCTCCCTATATCTGTCTCTCCCTCTCTCTTTCTCTCTGTCTCACTCACTCACTCCCTCTTTCTTTCTTTCTTTCTCTCTTTCTCTCTCTCCCTCTCCAACTTTCTTTCTCTCCCTCTTTCCTTCCCCTGCTCTCGGTGTCATTGGAACAGGCTCTCGTGTAAATCTGCTGGCGCAGACTGTAATGCTCCCAAGGAGAAAGACAAGACAGAATCAAATGGTCAGGTATCCTTGGGTTTTCTCCGCTCCCGAGGGGAGGGGGTCGGATGACGTACTCTACAAAATAGAGGGAGGCAGGATGGGGAGGAATGCAGGGAAGGAGGCAGGTGGGGAGGGAGGCAGGCAGAAAGGCAGACAGGCGTAGGTGCAGATGGACGGAGGGACGAACATTCAGACAGGAGTTCCGCAATTGCACGCCACTCCATCTTCTACCCTCATCTTGCTTTCCTCTCTCCTCCTCGCTCTCCCTAACCACTCCTCTCTCTCTCTCTCTCTTTCAAGGGGAGTCAAGGGTGGATTAATGAGGCATAGACATCAGATGATGATAAGTGCTTGAAAGTTGTTTATTTTGTACAAATTGCAGTTATTCAGCACACTACCAACATATTTTCTTTGGTGAGTAGCAAAAGTATATGTTAAATTCAGTCACTAAACAAATTGGTCAATCATTTTGTCAATCTAGTTTTGCACTGAACCATGTAGGGCGTTAATGTACAATAATGCACTGGACCAGCGCAAGGCCTGACATAACGTTCCTCTGACTGACTCACACTCTACAATACTGTACCAAGGCACATATACTACTTCCGGCGCCGACAGAGATGGCCGCCTCGCTTCGCGTTCCTAGGAAACTATGCAGTTTTTTGTTTTTTTACGTGTTATTTCTTACATTAGTACCCCAGGTCATCTTAGGTTTCATTACATACAGTCGAGAAGAACTACTGAATATAAGATCAGCGTCAACTCACCATCAGTACGACCAAGAATATGCTTTTCGCGACGCGGATCCTGTGCTCTGCCTTACAAACAGGACAACGGAGTGGATCCCATGCAGCGACCCAAAAAAACGACTCCGAAAAAGAGGGAAACGAGGCGGTCTTCTGGTCAGACTCCGGAGACGGGCACACCGTGCACCATTCCCTAGCATTCTTCTTGCCAATGTCCAGTCTCTTGACAACAAGGTTGATGAAATCCGAGCAAGGGTAGCATTCCAGAGGGACATCAGAGACTGTAACGTTCTTTGCTTCACGGAAACGTGGCTTACTGGAGAGACGCTATCCGAAGCGGTGCAGCCAACAGGTTTCTCCACGCATCGCGCAGACAGAAACAAACATCTTTCTGGTAAGAAGTGGGGCGGGGGCGTATGCCTCATGACTAACGTGACATGGTGTGATGAAAGAAACATACAGGAACTCAAATCCTTCTGTTCACCTGATTTAGAATTCCTCACAATCAAATGTAGACCGCATTATCTACCAAGAGAATTCTCTTCGATTATAATCACAGCCGTATATATCCCCCCCCAAGCAGACACATCGTTGGCTCTGAATGAACTTTATTTGACTCTTTGCAAACTGGAAACCATTTATCCGGAGGCTGCATTCATTGTAGCTGGGGATTTTAACAAGGCTAATCTGAAAACAAGACTCCCCAAATTTTATCAGCATATCGATTGCGCAACCAGGGGTGGAAAGACCTTGGATCATTGTTACTCTAACTTCCGCGACGCATATAAGGCCCTGCCCCGCCCCCCTTTCGGAAAAGCTGACCACGACTCCATTTTGTTGATCCCTGCCTACAGACAGAAACTAAAACAAGAGGCTCCCACGCTGAGGTCTGTCCAACGCTGGTCCGACCAAGCTGACTCCACACTCCAAGACTGCTTCCATCACGTGGACTGGGACATGTTTCGTATTGCGTCAGACAACAACATTGACGAATACGCTGATTCGGTGTGCGAGTTCATTAGAACGTGCGTTGAAGATGTCGTTCCCATAGCAACGATTAAAACATTCCCTAACCAGAAACCGTGGATTGATGGCAGCATTCGCGTGAAACTGAAAGCGCGAACCACTGCTTTTAATCAGGGCAAGGTGTCTGGTCTCCGCAAGGCTATCAAACAAGCTAAGCGTCAGTACAGAGACAAAGTAGAATCTCAATTCAACGGCTCAGACACAAGAGGCATGTGGCAGGGTCTACAGTCAATCACGGACTATAGGAAGAAATCCAGCCCAGTCACGGACCAGGATGTCCTGCTCCCAGGCAGACTAAATAACTTTTTTGCCCGCTTTGAGGACAATACAGTGCCACTGACACGGCCTGCAACGAAAACTTGCGGTCTCTCCTTCACTGCAGCCGAGGTGAGTAAGAGATTTAAACGTGTTAACCCTCGCAAGGCTGCAGGCCCAGACGGCATCCCCAGCCGCGCCCTCAGAGCATGCGCAGACCAGCTGGCCGGTGTGTTTACGGACATATTCAATCAATCCCTATACCAGTCTGCTGTTCCCACATGCTTCAAGAGGGCCACCATTGTTCCTGTTCCCAAGAAAGCTAAGGTAATTGAGCTAAACGACTACCGCCCCGTAGCACTCACTTCCGTCATCATGAAGTGCTTTGAGAGACTAGTCAAGGACCATATCACCTCCACCCTACCTGACACCCTAGACCCACTCCAATTTGCTTACCGCCCAAATAGGTCCACAGACGATGCAATCTCAACCACACTGCACACTGCCCTAACCCATCTGGACAAGAGGAATACCTATGTGAGAATGCTGTTCATTGACTACAGCTCGGCATTCAACACCATAGTACCCTCCAAGCTCGTCATCAAGCTCGAGACCCTGGGTCTCGACCCCGCCCTGTGCAACTGGGTACTGGACTTCCTGACGGGCCGCCCCCAGGTGGTGAGGGTAGGCAACAACATCTCCTCCCCGCTGATCCTCAACACTGGGGCCCCAAAAGGGTGCGTTCTGAGCCCTCTCCTGTACTCCCTGTTCACCCACGACTGCGTGGCCACGCACGCCTCCAACTCAATCATCAAGTTTGCGGACGACACAACAGTGGTAGGCTTGATTACCAACAACGACGAGACGGCCTACAGGGAGGAGGTGAGGGCCCTCGGAGTGTGGTGTCAGGAAAATAACCTCACACTCAACGTCAACAAAACTAAGGAGATGATTGTGGACTTCAGGAAACAGCAGAGGGAACACCCCCCTATCCACATCGATGGAACAGTAGTGGAGAGGGTAGCAAGTTTTAAGTTCCTCGGCATACACATCACAGACAAACTGAATTGGTCCACTCACACAGACAGCATTGTGAAGAAGGCGCAGCAGCGCCTCTTCAACCTCAGGAGGCTGAAGAAATTCGGCTTGTCACCAAAAGCACTCACAAACTTCTACAGATGCACAATCGAGAGCATCCTGGCGGGCTGTATCACCGCCTGGTACGGCAACTGCTCCGCCCTCAACCGTAAGGCTCTCCAGAGGGTAGTGAGGTCTGCACAACGCATCACCGGGGGCAAACTACCTACCCTCCAGGACACCTACACCACCCGATGTCATCATCAAGGACATCAACCACCCGAGCCACTGCCTGTTCACCCCGCTATCATCCAGAAGGCGAGGTCAGTACAGGTGCATCAAAGCTGGGACCGAGAGACTGAAAAACAGCTTCTATCTCAAGGCCATCAGACTGTTAAACAGCCACCACTAACATTGAGTGGCTGCTGCCAACACACTGACACTGACTCAACTCCAGCCACTTTAATAATGGGAATTGATGGGAAATGATGTAAATATATCACTAGCCACTTTAAACAATGCTACCTTATATAATGTTACTTACCCTACATTATTCATCTCATATGCATACGTATATACTGTACTCTATATCATCGACTGTATCCTTATGTAATACATGTATCACTAGCCACTTTAACTATGCCACTTTGTTTACATACTCATCTCATATGTATATACTGTACTCGATACCATCTACTGTATCTGCCTATGCTGCTCTGTACCATCACTCATTCATATATCCTTATGTACATATTCTTTATCCCCTCACACTGTGTACAAGACAGTAGTTTTGGAATTGTTAGTTAGATTACTTGTTGGTTATTACTGCATTGTCGGAACTAGAAGCACAAGCATTTCGCTACACTCGCATTAACATCTGCTAACCATGTGTATGTGACAAATAAAATTTGATTTGATTTGATTTGATTTGATTTATTGTTAAATCAGACAGGCAAACCAACTACCTTAATGGGTTTCATATTAAGCCTTTATGCAACTGAGAACATATTCATCTCAGTTTGTTAGTGAAATGTAATAAATAAATCAGACACACACACACACACACACACACACACACACACACACACACACACACACACACACACACACACACACACACACACACACACACAAAGCTATAATACACAATATTGTTTTATTTAATTCTATATTTCGACCACTGTGGGTCTTGGCCAGACCTGAAACTTTGGCTTTGCTGCATTAAAACTCTGGAGGCAAAATCCAAACTGTCTCTTCATATTCTCTGTTCCTTCCGCATTAGACCAGAGGCCTGGAGGCTCTGTCGTGCACTGAGGGTGTACAGAGAGTACGGGGAACGGGGATAAGGTTTGTGTTGAGGGGTGTTGGGGCGTAAAGTGTCACTCTGATATAGGACATGTCTGGTAGAGAGAGGGGTAGAGAGGGAGTGAGAGAGGTAGAGAGGGTTAGATAGGGGTAAAGAGGGTTACAGAGGGTTAGAGAGGGGTGGAGAGGGGTAGAGAGGGTTAGAGAGGGGTAGAGAGAGAGCTAGAGGGGTAGAGAGAGAGAGCTAGAGGGGTAGAGAGAGAGAGAGCTAGAGGGGTAGAGAGGGAGATAGAGGGGTATAGAGGGAGATAGAGGGAGCCAGAGGGGTAGAGAAGGGTAGAGAAGGGTAGAGAGGGGTAGAGAGGGAGATAGAGGGGTAAAGAGTGTTAAAGAGGGTTAGAGAGGGGTGGAGAGTGGTAGAGAGGGTTAGAGAGGGGTAGAGAGGGAGCTAGAGGGGTAGAGAGGGAGATAGAGGGGTAGAGAGGGAGATAGAGAGGGAGCTAGAGGGGTAGAGAGGGAGCTAGAGTGGTAGAGAGGAAGATAGAGGGGTAGAGGAGAGGAGGAGAGGCCTGATGTGAGTGACAACTGCCTCACACTCTTCCACTTCCTTCTCCCCCTCAGTGAAGGCCCTGTGCTGTCTGTATCCTAAAGTCTCCTAGAGTCAACAGCACACACAGTGTGTGGTACTATGACTGTGGAGCCTCCGTGGACAGGCCTATAGCCCTCAAACTCAACCTGCAATTCATTATCAGGTAGAACAGAAAACCACTCCTCATAGGGTTAGAGTTGAATACCCCTGGCCTATAGTATCCATCATGGACTGCCCTGGTTGTATGATGGGCATCCTGTGGTGACAACAGTTCTGAAAAGAGAGATGTGTTACATATAAAAATGCCATTTGGCAGACACCCTTTATCCACACAGTAGTGTGTGCATACCTTTTTTTATATGCATGGCCCCCAGTGGGAATTTAACCCACGACCTGGGGGGTGCAAGTGCCGTGCTCTACCAACTAAGCCACACAGGACCACAGGTGCTGTTAGATAATCGTGAGAGAAGGATAGTGGCAGGAATGAACGATGTACGAAACACCTCTATTTTTTTGTCCTGCAGTCTGCTATGAGCTGTGTAGTTCTAGCAACACATCTTTGGCTGTATCTCAAATCAAATCATTAAAGATCTGATTTTATTTGTCACATTCACTGAATATAGCAGGTGTAGACTTTACCATGAAATACTTACTTACGAGCCCTTTCTCAACAATGCAGAGTTAAAAAATAAGTACAATAACTGAGTAACTCAAGAGTAATACAATATACCGGAATGAAGCTATGTACAGGGAGTACCACTACCATATCAATGTGCAGGGAGGGGTAAGAGGTATTTGAGGTAGAAATCAGTGGGGGAGGACGATTATTTTTTTAATGAACATGGCCTTATTTCTATTACAGCATATTGGATGACTGTCATTCATATTCCATTCACCCAGCTCAATATAACATGGATAGGTTAAGGCAACTACAGGATACTTCCTATACCCATCATGAGGTTGCTACAACCTAGCCAAGAATGAAAGTTTACAACATAGGTGCAAAGGTCGAGAGAAATGTATGTAATCAAGGTGACAGACGTTGACACATTCAATACCGACTTGCACACTTGTGCCTGCATCTAGCTGGTCTAGGGTGTAATCATTAGTCCAACAGTTGCAAACATGAGTTTCTATTGGACAAATTCAGGTATGTTTATCCCCCATTTTGTTCCGTTTGCTTCCGTTTAAGAAATGTTTTTCAACAGAATCAGCGGAATGAAAACACCCCTGATCACAATCAAACACAGTTCACTTTCATAGCAGCCACATACGTACAGCATGATCCCTTTGATCGCTGTAGAATTCCTTCTCGCGTCTACACGCTTTCCTCCTCTCACCTTTTCCCTTCGCTTGTGGACTTCAGTGCACAACACATCAGCTGTCTGTGACCAAGTGGAAAAAAATACTTTCCAAGCCAAATCTTCACATCATAACCTCTAACTACTACATTACTGCCTACATCGTTGTCACCATATTATAATGTCATAGTAAGCATAGCTACTATAACTAATGCATTAGTAAACCCGCTATAATCCCCAAGTCTAGAACAGACTATGGGAGGTACTACAGTACACAGAGACATGACTAACTCTATTCCACATCAAGTAACTGATGCAAGCAGTAAAATTAGATTAAAAAACATATAAAATATATCTTATGGAACAGCGGGGACTGTGAAGCAACACAAACATAGGCACAGACATATGCATACACACATACGCACTATACACACACGTACACATTAATTTTGTGTTGTAGATATGTGGTAGTGGAGTAAGGACGTGATGGCACACACTTAGTGTCTTGTGAAATCTGTTATGAATGTATTGTAATGTTTAAAAAATGGTATAACTGCCTTATTTTAGCTGGACCCCATTAGCAGCATAACAAATACAATAATACGGTCACGCAGTACAGTGTACAGTCAGCAAGGAGTTTAGCAGTTACAGTTTAGCAGTGGCAATAAATTAATAAGACCAAAAGCTTACCTTGACTTGGAAGAGTTCCAGTGATCGATAGCCATAGACAGCTAGCTAACTGGCTAGCTGCAGTCGCTAGCTAAGTAAGTGAAAGTGAAAAAAATAAGAAATATAGCGAGATCTCTCTCTTGCTCTCTCTCTCTCTCGCACTTCTCCTTGATTTTTGAAGAACTTCATTTGCTCAAAACTGTTCAACGATTGTCTTTCTATTCACCACATGTTATGCACTGCAGTGCTACTAGCTAGCTGTAGCTTATGCTTTCAGTACTAGATTAAGAGGTCTGATAGGTTGGAGGACATCCTCCAGAAGTTGCATTAATTACTGTGTAAGTCTATGGAAAGGGGTGAGAATAATGAGCCTTCTAGGTTTTGTATTGAAGCAAATGTACCCAGAGGAAGACGGAAACTAGCTGTCCTCCAGCTACACCATGGTGACCATTGCAAAATAGTGTGTTTTAATCAATTATTTGTTGATGTGAATACAGTGCCTTGCGAAAGTATTCGGACCCCTTGAACTTTGCGACCTTTTTCCACATTTCAGGCTTCAAACATAAAGATATAAAACTGTATTTTTTTGTGAAGAATCAACAACAAGTGGGACACAATCATGAAGTGGAACGACATTTATTGGATATTTAAAACTTTTTTAACAAATCAAAAACTGAAGAATTGGGCGTGCAAAATTATTCAGCCGCTTTACTTTCAGTGCAGCAAACTCTCTCCAGAAGTTCAGTGAATGATCCAATGTTGACCTAAATGACTAATGATGATAAATACAATCCACCTGTGTGTAATCAAGTCTCCGTATAAATGCACCTGCACTGTGATAGTCTCAGAGGTCCGTTAAAAGCGCAGAGAGCATCATGAAGAACAAGGAACACACCAGGCAGATCCGAGATACTGTTGTGAAGAAGTTTAAAGCCGGATTTGGCTACAAAAAGATTTTCCAAGCTTTAAACATCCCAAGGAGCACTGTGCAAGCGATAATATTGAAATGGAAGAAGTATCAGACCACTGCAAATCTACCAAGACCTGTCCGTCCCTCTAACCTTTCAGCTCATACAAGGAGAAGACTGATCAGAGATGCAGCCAAGAGGCCCATGATCACTCTGGATGAACTGCAGAGATCTACAGCTGAGGTGGGAGACTCTGTCCATAGGACAACAATCAGTCGTATATTGCACAAATCTGGCCTTTATGAAGAGTGGCAAGAAGAAAGCCATTTCTTAAAGATATACATAACAAGTGTTGTTTAAAGTTTGCCACAAGCCACCTGGGAGACACACCAAACATGTGGAAGAAGGTGCTCTGGTCAGATGAAACCAAAATTGAACTTTTTGGCAACAATGCAAAATGTTATGTTTGGCGTAAAAGCAACACAGCTGAACACACCATCCCCACTGTCAAACATGGTGGTGGCAGCATCATGGTTTGGGCCTGCTTTTCTTCAGCAGGGACAGGGAAGATGGTTAAAATTGATGGGAAGATGGATGGAGCCAAATACAGGACCATTCTGGAAGAAAACCTGATGGAGTCTGCAAAAGACCTGAGACTGGGACGGAGATTTGTCTTCCAACAAGACAATGATCCAAAACATAAAGCAAAATCTACAATGGAATGGTTCAAAAATAAACATATTCAGGTGTTAGAATGGCCAAGTCAAAGACCAGACCTGAATCCAATCGAGAATCTGTGGAAAGAACTGAAAACTGCTGTTCACAAATGCTCTCCATCCAACCTCACTGAGCTCGAGCTGTTTTGCAAGGAGGAATGGGAAAAAATGTCAGTCTCTCGATGTGCAAAACTGATAGAGACATACCCCAAGCGACTTACAGCTGTAATCGCAGCAAAAGGTGGCGCTACAAAGTATTAACTTAAGGGGGCTGAATAATTTTGCACGCCCAATTTTTCAGTTTTTGATTTGTTAAAAAAGTTTGAAATATCCAATAAATGTCGTTCCACTTCATGATTGTGTCCCACTTGTTGTTGATTCTTCACAAAAAAATACAGTTTTATATCTTTATGTTTGAAGCCTGAAATGTGGCAAAAGGTCGCAAAGTTCAAGGGGGCCGAATACTTTCGCAAGGCACTGTATATATAGTATAGTTTTATCTAAAAATGATAATTCACTGAGCAGGATGGTCCTCCCCTTCCTCCTCTAAGGAGCTTCCACTGGTAAATGTGTATATATAGGCAGAGTATAGATAATAAATAGAGTAAAAAAGGAACAGAGTGTACATGAGTGTGTAAGTATGCATGAATGTGTGTGTGCATGTAATGTGTGTGTGTGTAGTGTATGTGTGTATGTGTGTGTGTGTGTGTGGGGGGGGGGGGGTACTGTGTGAGAGTGTGGGTAGAGTCTTGTGAGTGTGCATTGGGTTAGCACAACATAGGGTCATTGCAGATGGTCTGCTTAAGCATTTGATTAACTATTTAGTATTCTTGTGGCTTGGGGGTAGAAGCTGTCTTAGAGCCTGTTGGTCCGAGAGATGATACTCCGGTACCGCTTGCCACACGGTAGCAGGTAGAACAGTCTATGGCTTGGGTGGCTGAAATCTTTGGCAATTTTTTGGGCCTTCCTCTGACACCACCTGATATAGAGGTCCTGGATGGCAGGGCGCTTGGCCCAAGTGATGTACTAGGCCATCTGCACCACCCTCTGTAGCATATTGCGGATGAGGGCGGTGCAGTTGTCATACCAAGCCAGTCAAGATGGTGCAGCTGTAGAATTGTTTGAGGATCTGAGGGCCCATGCCAAATGTTTTCAGCCTCCTGAGGGGGAAGAGGCACTGCCATACCCTCTTCCCGACTGTGCAGGTGTGTGTGGACCATGTTAAGTCCTTTGTGATGTGGACACCAAGAAACTTGAAACTTGACCCACTCCACCCCTTGTTTCCTGTAGTCCACAATCAGCTCCTTGGTTTTACTGACATTGAGGGAGAGGTTGTTGTTCTGGCACCACACTGCCAGGTCTCTGACATACTCCCTGAAGGCTGTCTCATCACTGTATGTGATCAGGCCTACCACTGTCTTGTCATGAGGAAACTTTATTATGGTGTTGGAGTCATGTTTGGCCATGCAGTCGTAAGTGAACAGGGAGTACAGGAGGGGACTAAGCACACACCCGTGAGGGGCCACCGTGTTGAGGGTCAGCGTGGCAAAGGTGTTGTTGCCTACCCTCAGCACCTGGGGGCGGCCCTTCAGGAAGTCCTGGATCCAGTTGCAGATTGAGATGTTCAGTCCCAGGGTCCCGAGCTTGGTGATGAGCTTGGGTGGGACTATAGTGTTGAACACTGAGCTGTAGTCAATGAACAGTATTCTCACATAGGTGTTCCTCTTGTCCAGGTGGGAGAGAGCAGTGTTAAGTGCAATTGAGATTGCATCATCTGTGGGTCTGTTGGAGCGGTATGTAAATTGGAGTGTGTCCAGGGTGTTGATGATGTTGATGTATGCCATGACCAGCCTTTCAAAGCACTTCATGATTTCAGTTGTGAATGCTACGGGATGATAATCATTTAGGCAGGTTATCTTGGAGTTCTTGGGAACAGGGACAATGGTGGTCATCTTGAAACATGTTGGGATTACCGACTTGGACAAGGAGAGGTTGCAAATGTCAGTGAAGACACTTACCAGCTAGTCTGAGCATGCTCTGAGAACGCTCCCTGCCCTTGCAAGTGGTAACCGGTTTAAAAGTCTTACACACAGAGAGCGATACCACACAGTCGTCTAGAACATCAGGGGCTCTCATGCGTGACTCACTGTTATTTATCTTGAAGCGAGCAAAGAAGGCATTTAGTTTGTTAGGGAGGTCTGTGTCACCGAGATACTCATGACTGGGTTTCCCTTTGTTTCTGTAATCGTCCGCAAGCCCTGCCACATCCGACAAGCATCTGAGCCGTTGTAGTCTGATTCAATTTTAGCCCTTTTCATGTTTGATGGCTCCTCGGAGGTTGTAGCGGGATTTCTTGTATGTGTCTATGTGTCCCGTTCCTTGATAATCCATGGTTTTTGATTTAGGTATGTATGTATGGTAACTGTGGGGACGATGTTGTTGATGCACTTATTGAGGAAGCCTCAATGCTATCGGATTAATCCCAGAACATATCCCCGTCTGAACCACCAAAACAGTCTTGTAGCCTCACGTCCTCTTTATCGGACAACTTCCATACTGAGCACATCACTGGTACTTCCTGTTTTAGTTTTTGTTTGTAAACAGGAAGCAAGAGGATAGTGTTGTGGTCTGAATACTCCCAATATTCTTTACATGGTGTCCTTTCCTGCCCTCATCTTTTGTCCCGGATATACTGGATATATATCTCCACCATATTCCTGTAACCTATCCAGTGCTTACAGCAGTGGGCATTAAGGAAAGGAGATGGCAAGTGGATACTAGGAACACAGCTCCGGCCCACTGTGTCTTCTCCTCTCTCTGGCTGGAGGGAGGATGGAGGGAGAGGGGCTGGTCGAAGCTATTCCATGGCCTACTGAGATGGGGGAGTGGATTGGGGCCTGGAGGCGTGAGATTGGGGGTTGGGGGTTTGTGTGAGCCATGGAGCGTATACAACAGATACTTATGTACACACAATAATATCTATAGTGACAACTGACAAAGTAGTTTTGTCCATACCGGAGGGGAAGTGTGTGTGTGTGTGTGTGTGTGTGTGTGTGTGTGTGTGTGTGTGTGTGTGTGTGTGTGTGTGTGTGTGTGTGAGTGTGTGTGTGTGTGTGTGTGTGTGTGTGTGTGTGTGTGTGTGTGTGTGTGTGTGCGTGCGTGCATCTGTGTGTGTGTGTGTGTGTGTCTGTGTGTGTGTGTGTGTGCGTTTGTGCGTGTGTGCGGTTTGCTAAGTCCTACATTGAATATAATCTTCCCAGCTCTGCAGATTTTGCTGCGAGGCGGCAGATTCATTAGATCATTTATTTTGTTACTGTCCAGATGTAGCTTGTTTTTGGTCACAGGTCCAGGAGTGGCTGAAGAATTGCAACATTTACCTAGAACTACCGCTGCAGATAGCACTACTGGGTGATTTGAAAAGTCATAGTCAATCGATCAGTAATATAATCATTATTTTAGCAAAATGTTGTATCTTTAATCTACATTCTGTAGAAGCTATGAGAATAGAAAGGTTCAGTACTTGTGTGAAGCTTCACAGCACAGTTTAAAAATGTATGGCAAATAGAAATCCAATATGGATTGTGTTAAGAGACAGGTGGGAGGGGTTGAATGTTGGGAATAATAACAACTAATAACAACAAGGTAACTAAAACTGTAAAATATATGGGGTCTGTAAAGTGTATATAGGTTCAGAAATGTTGTCAAATAGCACAATAACAAATAGAAATCAGACTGAATGGACATCAGAATTAGAGGAAGACCAGGACTAATAACAAACAAAATATAACTATTGTAAAATAGATTGTGGCTGTAAAATGTGTTTAGTATGTATAAACAGAAGGTAGAAGCCTAAGTGTTATTGTTTATTAGTTTACTCCAATTGGGGGAGGGGTGGTAGGGTTTGCGGGGAATAATAAAGGTATATTCTAAATAAGAAGTGGTATATGTGTATATATGTATATACAGCTGAAGTCGGAAGTTTACATACACTTTAGCCAAATACATTTAAACTCAGTTTTTCACAATTCCTCACATTTAATCCTAGTAGAAATTCCCTGTCTTAAGTCAGTTAGGATCACCACTTTATTTTAAGAATGTGAAATGTCAGAATAATAGTAGAGATAATGATTTATTTCAACTTTTTCCAGTGGGTCAGAAGTTTACATACACTTACATACACTATTTGGTAGCATTGCCTTTAAATTGTTTAACTTGGGTCAAACGTTTTGGGTAGCCTTCCACAAGCTTCCCACAATAAGTTTGGGAAATTTTGTCCCATTCCTCCTGACAGAGCTGGTGTAACTGAGTCAGGTTTGTAGGCCTCCTTGATCGCACACACTTTTTCAGTTCTGCCCACAAACTTTCTATAGGATTGAGGTCAGGGCTTTGTGATGGTCTCTCCTAAACCTTGACTTTGTTGTCTTTAGGCCATTTTGCCACAACTCTGCAAGTATGCTTGGGGTCATTGTTCATTTGGAAGACCCATTTGCGACCAAGCTTTAATTTCCTGACTGATGTCTTGAGATGTTGCTTCATGATGCCATCTATTTTGTGAAGTGCACCAGTCCCTCCTGCAGTAAAGCACCCCCACAACATGATGCTGCTATTCCCACGCTTCACAGTTGGGATGGTATTCTTTGGCTTGCAAGCCTCCCCCTTTTTCCTCCAAACATAACGATGGTCATAATGACCAAACAGTTCTATTTTTGTTTCATCAGACCAGAGGACCAGAGGATTCTCCAAAAAGTACGATCTTTGTCCCCATGTGCAGTTGCAAACCATAGTCTGGCTTTTTTTTATGGCGGTTTTGGAGCAGTGGCTTCTTCCTTGCTGAGTGGCCTTTCAGGTTATGTAGATATAGGACTCGTTTTACTGTGGATAGAGATACTTTTGTACCTATTTCCACCAGCATCTTCACAAGGTCCTTTGCTGTTGTTCTGGGATTGATTTGCACTTTTCGCACAAAGTACGTTCATCTCTAGGGGACCGAAAGCTTCCTGAGCGGTATGATGGCTGCGTGGTCCCATGGTGTTTATACTTGCGTTCTATTGTTTGTACAGATGAACGTGGTACCTTCAGGCATTTGGAAATTGCTCCCAAGGATGAACCAGACTTGTGGAGGTCTACAATTTATTTTCTGAGGTATTGGCTGATTTCTTTTGATTTCCCCATGATGTCAAGCAAAGAGGCACTGGGTTTGAAGGTAGGCCTTGGAATACATCCACAGGTACACCTCCAATTGACTCAAATTATGTCAATTAGCATGTCAAAGCCATAACATCATTTTCTGGAATTTTCCAAGCTGTTTAAAGGCACAGTCAACTTAGTGTATGTAAACTTCTAGACCCACTGGAATTGTGATACAGTGAATTATAAGTGAAATAATCTGTCTGTAAACAATTGTTGGAAAAATTACTTGTGTCATGCACAAAGTCCTAACAGACTTGCCAAAACTGTAGTTTGTGAAATGTGTATGAGTTTTAATGAGTTTTAATGACTCCAACCTAAGTGTATGTAAACTTCCGACTTCAACTGTATATGTGTGTACATATGAATGTTTATGTGTATATATATCAATATGGGTATGTGTATGTATGTATATATACATATATATACACTACCGTTCAAAAGTTTGGGGTCACTTAGAAATGTCCTTGTTTTTGAAAGAAAAGCTCATTGTTTTGTCCATTAAAATAACATCAAATTGATCACAAATACAGTGTAGACATTGTTAATGTTGTAAATGACTATTGTAGCTGGAAACGGCAGAAGATTTTTTAAAGGAATATCTACATAGTTGTGCAGAGACCCATTATCAGCAACCATCACTCCTGTGTTCCAATGGCACGTTGTGTTAGCTAATCCAAGTTTATCATTTTAAAAGGCTAATTGATCATTAGAAAACCCTTTTGCAATTATGTTAGCACAGCTGAAAACTGTTGTGCTGATTAAGAAGCAGTGAATCTGGCCTTCTTTAGACTAGTTGAGTAACGGGAGCATCAGCCTTTGTGGGTTCGATTACAGGCTCAAATGGCCAGAAACAAATAACTTTCTTCTGAAATGTGTCAGTCTATTCTTGTTCTGAGAAATGAAGGCTATTCCATGTGAGACATTGCCAAGAAACTGAAGATAACGTATAACGCTGTGTACTACTCCATTCACAGAACAGCGCAAACTGTCTCTAACCAGAATAGAAAGAGGAGTGGGAGGCCCCGGTGTACAACTGAGCAAGAGGACAAGTACATTAGAGAAGTACATTCTCAACTGCAGCTTCATTAAATAGTACCCACGAAACACCAGTCTCAACGTCAACAGTGAAGAGGCGACTCCGGGATGCTGGCCTTCTAGGCAGAGTTGCAAAGAAAAAGCCATATCTCTGTCCAGTGTCTGTGTTATTTTGCCCATCTTAATCTTTTATTTTTATTGGCCAGTCTGAGATATGGATTTTTCTTTGTAATTCTGACTAGAAGGCCAGCATCCCGGAGTCGCCTCTTCACTGTTGACATTGAGACTGGTGTTTTGCGGGTTCTATGTTCTGGTTTATGGAGAGTTGTGTGGTGGAAAAACCCAAATTACATTGTCAAACAGAAGTTACTCATAACACACTAAAGACTCAGATGCTTGTCCAGGAATACAGTGTCCATATTCGGACAGCCACACATTCCCTCACAATTCCTATAAATCTCATGATGTTCTTGTGGAGAGTATGGATTCAGATTGCCTAAAGCAAACAGCCCTGGGTTGTGTTAAGTAGGCATGAAATGGGAAGAAAAACGATCCGAATTGCGGTGAAACGGAGTGGTTCTATCTGACCTCGTCTAATAAGAAACACTTGATTTATTTTTTCGTTGCGCAGTTTTTCCTACAATATACAGTAATGAATACAGCTCTATTTTGTTTCATTTTTTAGGGTAATGTTGCATTCCTGCTATATTTAGAAATTCAGACAGGATATAGACAGACTATATGATTCCTCTGCTCCAATATCCATACTAGCATACCACTTAAAGTGATGGTACACTAGCATGGACTTTGGAACATAGCCTGTGTCTTGGTAGGCCTGTCGGAAGTAGCCTGTGTCTTGGTAGGCCTACTGGAAGTAGCCTGTGTATTGGTAGGCCTACTGGAAGTAGCCTGTGTCTTGGTAGGACTATTGGAAGTAGCCTGTGTATTGGTAGGCCTACTGGAAGTAGCATGTGTCTTGTTAGGCCTATTGGAAGTAGCATGTGTCTTGTTAGGTCTATTGGAAGTAGCCTGTGTCTTGTTAGGCCTATTGGAAGTAGCCTGTGAGCAACATTGTGCACTGCTGAGGTCTCTCTCAGATACTGTGTGCATATGCTGACATGTACTGACATGTACAGTATGTGTAACTAACTGATAGATGCACACACACACACACACACACACTTTTTAAATGTATGTGAATGATAAGGTATTTGGTCTGTAATTTCTTTTCGTTATGTGTCGGATCCCAGTAAGACTGTCCCCATTGACCATTGGCTAATATGGATCCTAATAAAATCAAGTAAAAATCAACTTCCTGGTAAAATAAGGGGAATACAAATAGACACAGAGAGACACACACACAAAGAGAGAAAGAGAGACAGAGAGAGAGAGAGAAAGAGAGACACAGAGAGAGAGAGAGAGAGAGAGAGAGAGACACAGAGAGAGACACACAGAGAGAGACAGAGAGACACACACAGAGACACACACAGAGACACACACAGAGACACACACAGAGACACACACAGAGAGAGAAAGAGAGAGAGAGACACAGAGAGAGGAAGAGAGACACACAGAGAGAGAGAGAGAGAGAGAGAGAGAGAGAGAGAGACAGAAAGAGAGCGGTGCAGAGGATAGAGAAGAGGTAGATAAATCCCGGTCCCAAATGGTGTCGATAACACTTGTTACCATTCGTAATGAGGTCACAGACACACTGTCTAGGGCGTGATGAAGATTTATGGAGAGATAGAGGAGAAGTCACAGCACTACAGCACAGTCACTGAACTCTATTGGACTGGACTTTGGACCTGGGGGAGCAAGGTAGTGTAGTAGGGTAGAGGTATAGGGAGGCTAGTGCTGGAGTGATCATATGCTGTGTGACAATACACATATACAGACATAGACATACTTTAAGACCCAAACACACTGTACAGTATGTGTACAGTAGTATGCACATTTCCACGACCTCACACCCAGTGTGCTGTGCGCCAAATATAATGTTAAAAAACATGCACAATTCAAAACAGACACCAAACCGTTCATATTCCACTAGTAGTGTTCTACTCGTGCCCACTATATTCCTTACAAGTACTTTGCATCCACGTGACTGCGCATTAATCTCAAGTTTAACTGTAACCTTGAAAAATGAGTCCTAATTTGCTTAAAAGCCTTAAAATAGACACACATGTGTATTCATTCACGCGTCTGAATTAGAATTAGAACTGAGAAGTGTTCCACATAAACCCACTATGGGACCTCTTTTTAGCTGCTGCTTTCGTCCCATGTTTGTTTCTGTATTAATGTAGCCCCTTTAACTCTGTGGGTATTAGTGTGATTTTGAGTTCGGCGTCGCTCCTCATCGTGGTAACAGGGGTGCAGTTTGCGCGTTTAATTGGTTCCACTTTAATGAAGCCTCCCTTCTGGGAATTACCCAGAAACACTGTTACGTCAACAGAGGGGTAGGACACACAACTCTCAGCCAAGTGAGAAGACATGTAGTGTGTGTGTGTGTGTATGGTGTGTGTGTGATTGTGTGTGGTGTGTGTGTGTAAGTGTCTGGAGAGGAGAAAAAAAGACACACACATCAGACACACACACCAGGTGTGTTTACAAGTTCAGCGCAGGACACTCTTCTGTCCCAATTAACACAGTCCCAGCAGTGAGAAGTGAAGACATATGGAGCTCAGGGCACTTTGCTACTTTCCTAGTCTTCTTCTTCATTTGCTTGCCTTCTAATCTTCTGAAAAATCTATTTCAAGCTCAGCCAACTCTTCAGTTTTATTTGTGTGAATGTATACTTATCTGTCTTCAGATATCTGTGTGTGTGTGTGTGTGTGTGTGTGTGTGTTTTTGTGTGTGTGTGTGTGTGTGTGTGTGTGTGTGTGTGACTACTGCATGGTCGCTGTGTGTTTCTCAGTGTTGTAGCAGTCCAACGTGTTTAGGCATACCACCCCCCTATTACGCCCTGTTCCTGGCTGGCGCGTGTGTTTGCATGTGTGTGTGTGTCACTGTTTAGCAGGAACATGCTCCCTTGGTCAATTGTTTCAATCAACACCAATTCCTCTTCTTTTCTGACTGTCAATGGGTCATAGGCAGCACCTTTTCAAGCTGGCCAGGTGTGTCTACGGTGCACATATTGCACAAAATATTTAAAAAGTTGCACTCTCTATATGTAGTCCCAATGATGTATAGGGTATCACCAACGTTTCTGCACACAGTGACTTCTTCAGCCATTATTTACTTTTCCGTTATTCAGCACTTCTCTAACTATTTTGGGTGAGCATCAACTCATGCTTTTCTTTAGACAGTGTAAATATTAGGACATACTGTACATGCAACAGCAGATTTGTACAGTGTACATATTAGAACATACATGTGACTTCAAATCAAATGATTTGTCACATGTGCCGAATACAACAGCTGTAGATCTTAGTGAGATGCTTACTTACAAGCCCTTAACCAACAATGCAGTTTTAAGAAAATACCATCCTAAAAAAGTAAGAGATAAGAATAACAAATAATTAAAGAGCAGCAGTAAATAACAATAGTGGGGCTTTATACAGGGGGTACCGATACAGTTAATATGTGGGGGCACTGGTTAGTCGAGGTAATTGAGGTAATATGTACATGTAGGTAGAGTTATTAAAGTGACTATGCATAGATAATAACAGAGAGTAGCAGCAGTGTAGAAGGTAGGGGGGGGGGGGTCAGGCAATGCAAATAGTCTGGGTAGCCATTTGATTAGATGTTCGGGAGTCTTATGGCTTGGGGGTAGAAGCTGTTTTAGAAGCCTCTTGGACCTAGACTTGGGGGTCCGGTACCTCTTGTCGTGCGGTAGCAGACAGAACAGTCTATGTCTAGGGTGGCTGGAGTCTTTGACAATTTTTAGGTCCTACCTCTGACACCGCCTGGTATAGAGGTCCTGGATGGCAGGAAGCGTGGCCCCGGTGATGTACTGGGCCGTTCGCACTACCATCTGATGTGCCTTGCAGTTGGAGGCCGAGCAGTTGCCATAACAGGCAGTGATGCAACCCGTCAGGATGCTCTCGATGGTGCAGCTGTAAAACATTTTGAGAATCTGAGGACACATGCCAAATATTTTCAGTCTCCTGAGGAGGAATAGGTTTTGTCATGCCCTCTTCATGACTTTCTTGGTGTGCTTGGATCATGTTAGTTCATTGGTGATGTGGTCACCAAGGAACTTGAAGCTCTCAACCTGCTCCACTACAGCCCCGTCAATGAGAATGGGGGCGTGCTCAGTTCTCCATTTCCTGTAGTCCACAATCATCTCCTTTGTCTTGATCACGTTGAGGGAGAGGTTGTTGTCCTGGCACCCCATGGTCAGGTCTCTGACCTCCTTACTATAGGCTGTCTCATCATTGTTGTGTCATCTGCAAACTTAATGATGGCGTTGGAGTCGTGCCTGACCGTGCAGTCATGAGTGAGCAGGGAGTACAGGAGGGACTGAGCACGCACCTCTGAGGGGCCCCCGTGTTGAGGATCACATGGCAGATGTGTTGTTATCTACACTTACCACCTGGGGGTTGCCCATCAGGAAGTCCAGGATCCAGTTGCAGAGGGAGGTGTTTAGTCCCAGGGTCCTTAGCTTATTGATAAGCTTTGAGGGCGCTATGGTGTTGAACGCTGAGCTGTAGTCAATGAATAGCATTCTAAAATAGGTGTTCCTTTTGTCCAGGTGTGAAAGGCCAGTGTGGAGTACAGTAGAGATTGCATCATCTGTGGATCTTTTGGGGCGGAATGCAAATTGGAGTGGGTCCAGGGTTTCTGGGATAATGGTGTTGATGTGAGCCAGGTCCATCCTTTCAAAGTATTCATGGCTACAGATGTGAGTCCTACGGGTCGGTAGTCATTTAGGCAGGTAACCTTAGTGTTCTTGGGCACAGGGACTATGGTTGTATGCTTGAAACATGTTGGTATTGCAGACTCAGACAGGGAAAGGTTGAAAATGTCAGTGAAGACACTTGTTGGCCATTGCATGCTCGGAGTACACGTCCTGGTAATCCGTCTGGCCCTGCGTCCTTGTGAATGATGACCTGTTTAAAGGTCTTACTCACATCGGCTCCGGTAGAGCATGATCACACAGTCGTCTGGAAAAGCTGTCGTCTGGAAAAGCTGATGCTCTCATGCATGTTTCAGTGTTACTTGCCTCGAAGCGAGCATAGAAGTTATTTAGCTCGTCAGGTAGGCTTGTGTCACTGGGCAGCTCCTGGCTGTGCTTCCCTTCTTAGTCTGTAATAGTTTGCAAGCCCTGCCACATCTGACGAGCGTCAGAGGCGGTGTAGTACCGTTCAGTGTAGAGTCACTTAGAAATGTCCTTGCTTTTGGAAGTAAGCTGATTTTTTTTGTCCATTAAAATAACATCAAATTTATCAGAAATACAGTGTAGACATTGTTAATGTTGTAAATGACTATTGTAGCTGGAGATGGCAGATGGAATATCTATGTAGGCGTACAGAGGCCCATTATCAGAAACCATCACTCCCTTGTTCCAATAACACTTTGTGTTAGCTAATCCAAGTTTATAATTTTAAAAGGCTAATTGATCATTAGAAAACCCTTTTGCAATTATGTTTGCACAGCTGAAAACTGTTGTTAGGATTAAAGAAGCAATACAACTGGCCTTCTTTAGACTAGTTGAGTATCTGGAGCATCAGCATTTGTGGGTTCGAACACAGGCTCAAAATGGCCAGAAACAAATAACTTTCTTCTGAAACTTGTCAGTCTATTCTTGTTCTGAGAAATGAAGGCTATTCCATGTGAGACATTGCCAAGAAACTGAAGATCTCGTACAATGCTGTGTACTACTCCCTTCCCAGAACAGTGCAAACTGGCCCTAACCAGAATAGAAAGAGGAGTAGGAGGCCCCCGTGCACAACTGAGCAAGAGGACAAGTACATTAGAGGGTCTAGTTTGAGAAACAGACACCTCAGAAGTTGTCAACTGGCAGCTTCATTAAATTGCACCTGCCAAACATCAGTCTCAACGTCAACAGTGAAGAAGCGACTCCGGGATGCTGGCCTTGTAGGCAGAGTTGCAAAGAAAAAGCCATATATCAGACTGGCCAATAAAAAGAAAAGATTAAGATGGGCAAAATAACACAGACACTGGACAGAGGAACATTGCCTAGAAGGCCAACATCCCGGAGTCGCCTCTTCACTGTTGACATTGAGACTGGTGTTTTGCGGGTACTATTTATTGAAGCTGACAGGAATCAGGACGATAGAATTATGGTCAGATTTGCAAAATGAAGGGCGAGGGAGAGCTTTGTACGGGTCTCTGTGTGTGGAGTAAAGGTGGTCTCGAGTTTTCCCTCTGGTTGCACATTTAACATGCTGATAGAAATTAGGTAAAACTGCATTAATGTCCCCGGCCACTAGGAGAGCCACCTCTGGATGATTGTTTTCCTGTTTGCTTATGGCGGTATACAGCTCATTGAGTGAGGTTTTAGTGTCAGCATCAGTTTGTGGTGGTATGTAGACATCTACGAAAAATACAGATGTCTGATGTACAGTACGTCCTTAAAAGACTCTGTACACTTGATCAGTCCTGCTCTAACGTCTGCTGCCTTCATTCATAGTACAGTGTCTGCGGCTCTTTTATTGTGCATTCAGCCAATACTAATTTTCTCGATCTGGATCTCTCTCCATGTCTCTGTCTCTGTCTCTCTATAGCTGGTATCAGAAGGTTGGTGCCAGTGCTCTTCCTCTGTTTGACATGCTCCACTGTCCCTACTCCCTCCCTCTCTCATTCCTCTTTCTCTCACTCTGTGCACACCCCGTCCCCCCTTCCCCCCGTCCTCTCCACTGGGTCTGACTAATGGCCCTGCTAGTGTAGAGGGCATGGGGCCTGCCTGCTCTGTCACCCCCCCCCCCCCCCACCCCTTTCTCTCTCTCGTTGTCAGCTCCAACCCTACACAGTGCCTTCGGAGAGTTGACACTGAGCATGCTCCACAATGGGACATTATTATTAAGGAATAAAACTCATAAAGGGAGTTGAATATATGTGTTCCAAATGGCACCCTATTCCCTATATAGTACACTACTTTTGTCTTTGTTGTATTAACGGCCCAAGGCAGTCATTAACGTGATATTCCTGTGTGTTATATAGTAATACTTTGAAATTGTAAAAATTATGCTAAGGCCCTTTCAGTGTAAGAGCTCTTAATAAGATATTTGGTGGGATGGAGTTTTGTCCTGCCTGGTGACATCACCGGGTGGTAAATTAGTTAATAGACAACTAAAAAAGAAAATTCCAAACCTCTCTGCCAATAACAGCTAGTTTTCAGTTTTCCCCTCCTCACTCAGACCACTCACAGACAGTCCTAGCAAAATTGCTCTTGCTAAGAAGATATTTGTGTTTATTTTTGACCGTTTTAATTGAAAACATTCACAGTAAGGTATTTACTTGTTACCCATAAATTATTTGATATTGAAATAAAAATGGCTGCATTGGGCCTTTAAAACCGTGTACCCCTATGATAACTTATGACCTGGGGTCATGGAATCATTATGACTCCTCTTGTGTTAGGGTTGTCATATTGTTATGGAGTTATATGTCTGTGGAAGCTTGGGATATTTCCTCTTCGTCAGAGCTCCCTTGTAAAGAAGATTTCTATCTCGATTGGACTGGCTTGGTTAGATAAAGGATATAGAATGAGATAAGGCCCTATTTCAGTACTCTTCCTGGAGGTAAGTCCTCCAGATCGGTTTGTTATCTTGGCAACTCACTTTGCTGTCCTTGTCAAGCCAAACATGTCTGGCTTGACAATGACTGACAAGGAATCGGCATGTTAGCACAAACAGACTGACACTCAGACTAGTTGTAAGAGTGGTACTGCTACTCTTAAAAAAATGAAAAGTAGTGGTACTGCCCTCATCCTCTGTACCACACTCCAAAGCCTGACTCACCCACTCATCCCAACTGGCCTATCTCAAATGAATAGAGAATTAGAGAAAGATGAAGAGGCTTTTATATTTGTCTGAGAGAGAGAGAGAGAGAGAGAGAGAGAGAGAGAGAAAGAGAGAGAGAGAGAGAGAGAGAGAGAGAGAGAGAAAGAAAGAGAGAGAGAGAGAGAGAGAGAGAGAGAGAGAGAGAGAGAGAGCCAGACAGAGAGAAAACATCCCTGAAGCAAGAGAGACTTGGAGGAGGGTTGCTCACAGAACAAACAAAACAACTGAAGATGTAAATAGAGCGTGGTAGGGAAATTCAGGTCACAACCCAAAGCACTATCAACATCAACGAACAGAGAGAGAGGTATAGCCTGTCTAACACAGCTGAGATCAACTCCGTTGTCTGTGTCTATTACATTTTTGTGTGATAATGTGATTGACATTTTATCTGTCAACTCTGTGCAATCTCCTTCTTGATGTTATTGTGCATTATTATGACCTCGTTACGGTGTTGACATATTGTCAATACCGATCTCATTAAATGCTGTGGGTAATTGTGAGATAAAGATATGCACAGTCATGGATTTATTGGAATCGCTGATGCAAACACTTGAAATTAATAACAATGAATCAGAATTTCATTCATGATTAGCGCCGGCTGAGACTATTGGAATGGAACCTCTTGCACAGGAGGTTGGTGGCACCTTAAATGGGGAGAATGGGATCGTGGTAATGACTGGAGCGGAGTCAGTGGAAAGGTATCAAATCCATCAAACGCATGGTTTCCATGGTTTCCAGGTGTATGATGCCATTCTATTTGCTCTGTTCCGGACATTATTATGAGCCTCCCCTCAGTAGCCTCCTGTCACCTCCTGGCATTCCCATGTATCAAAGTAAATTCATCTTCTTAAATTATCTTCTTTAACAACTCCACTTCCTCCTCTTTTTATGGTATAAGGCCACTGTAAATATAATTTTGTTCTTTCCTTTTTTATGCTTATTCTCCCTTTGGGGGGGATGGGCTATTGCAAATTGCTGGTGGTGGTGTCTAAAAATAATGTTATTCAGCTAGCAAGGGGGACAGGGAGGAGGTTGGGGGATGTTTGGGTATAAGCACATGATTAAATAAAACACTCTAGTGGCCTCATGGGTGGAATGTTATTCATATTTTTCATAATTTCATAATGAATCAACTTTATTTTAAAAAATCCACTATGTTAAACTGTTTTGTTATATTTCAGTCTTCTGTGATGTATATACAGTGTAATATTGGGATGCAAACTCAAAATGGAATACATTTCAACTCTTTATCCTACATGGTACAGGTGTCTTCTTTGTTGTAATTCCAAAGCCATGTGTGTGAGGTATATACTTTTAAGACTACCAAGAAACACTCTGTGTGACCCTGATTCAGCCCATTGCAGTAAAAGGTTAGTAAAGGTGATAAAAAGCAATTATTGTAGTATACGGTGGCCATATTAGGACAGTAGTACACTGTAAAGGGGTTGCCTTCAATTTGACAGTAACTTACAGGCAGCTCATTGGTAAGTAAGTTACTGTATTTCATATTGCAGTGTACCTACTGTAATCTAAATACAGTATACAGTATGATACACAATACAGTACCGTGGAATTTACTGTATTATACTGTAGAAATGTAAATGCTACCTTAATCTGAATGAATGAATGAATTAATTCAATTTGACTGTGATTACAGATTGGTGCAGGCAGGTTGGCTGCTAGGTAATGTGTTTACACATACAACATATCAATTCATATTTGGTGTTTTATATCACTTGCACCTTCTAGAGGCATTAGCAAAGGCTTCCAAACTGGCAGCAACTAGGGCAGAACAGACCAAAAAGACATGGCAAAATGCTCAACCATTAAAGACTTGCTGCCACTCCAATCTGTCCCCTATACATTTGAAATTGATGGGGCACAACTACCACATACCAGTTAAATTGGTACAGCATTCTCACTAACGGGTGCAACAAATATAGCCTCTTACAAGGTATGTTTCAAATAATGTTAATGAGCCAGAAACAACAGTACCATGCACCCACTAGTGGTCAAAAGGTTTTTGGCGCTCCAAAAATACAGTACAGTACTGTATTCTGTGGAATGGAATTACAGTTAGAAATATGGCAACCCCACAAAATGTTTCCCACAATGCACCATAATTTACCATACACTGCAGTGAAACGTTTCACTGTATTTTACTGTTGATAATACCCCAAATTACCTTATAAAGTACAGTTTTCCGTTACAGTGTAGGGCAACCTAATTCCAAAGGAGAACTGGGTCAATTGTCAATTGTCGACACTGAAATGTACCTTTTAGGTACACTGGTCGGCAGTGTTCTTCAATCCTGGGTGTGCAGGCTTTTGTTACAACCCAGTACTTACACACTTAATCAAAGTAATCAAGGGCCCAGTTGATCAGTATAATCAGGTGTTTTAGTGCTAGGCCGGAACAAAAGCCTGCTCACCCTGTTAGGTCCTATTGGGTTGAGATATCTAGGGGTACGAACAGACAGATATCTCACCTACAGTATCACATCCCTCCCTGTTGGTTTTATTGAGCTTTAATTGGCCAATGCGGATGTAATTTCTAATAGTCCCACAGGACTGAAAACCATCTTCTAATTCATCAACAAGAGAACAGAAATCTCAGGTCCTGATTTGCTTTCCAGATTGAATTATGCCTTAGCCTCTTTAGAATAATATGACGGAAGGCAGATCAATAAAGAGAGAAATGGAGACGGAAGGAGGGATGATTAAACAAGGGGGGGGGGGGGGTGAAAACGATGCAGAGAGAGAGATCAAATCAAATGTATTTATATAGCCCTTCTTACATCAGCTGATATCTCAAAGTTCTGTACAGAAACCCAGCATAAAACCCCAAACAGTAAGCAATGCAGGTGTAGAAGCACAGTGGCTAGGAAAAACTCCCTAGAAAGGCCAAAACCTAGGAAGAAGCCTAGAGAGGGACCAGGCTATGAGGGGTGGCCAGTCCTCTTCTGGCTGTGCCGGGTGGAGATTATAATAGAACATGGCCAAGATGTTCAAATGTTCATAAATGACCAGCATGGTCAAATATTAATAATCACAGTGGTTGTCGAGGGTGCAAAAGGTAAGCACCTCATGAGTAAATGCCAGTTGGCTTTTCATAGCCGATCATTGAGAGTATCTACCGCTCCTGCTGTCTCTAGAGAGTAGAAAACAGCAGGTCTGGGACAGGTAGCACGTCCATTGAACAGGTCAGGGTTCCATAGCCGCAGGCAGAACAGTTGAAACTGGAGCAGCAGCATGGCCAGGTGGACTGGGAACAGCAAGGAGTCATCATGCCAGGTCGTCCTGAGGCATGGTCCTAGGGCTCAGGTCCTCCGAGAGAGAGAAAGAAAGAAAGAGAGAATTAGAGAGAGCATACTTAAATTCACACAGGACACCGGATAAGACAGGAGAAATGCTCCAGATATAACAGACTGACCCTAGCCCCCCGACGCATAAACTACTGCAGCATAAATACTGGAGGCTGAGACAGGAGGGGTCAGGAGACATTGTGGCCCCATCCGATGATACCCGCAGACAGGTAGGGGGCCAAACAGGTAGGGGGGGGCACCAACCCAGACAGGAAGACCACGTCAGTGACTCAACCCACTCAAGTGACACACCCCTCCTAGGGACGGCATGGAAGAGCACCAGGAGGCCAGTGACTCAGCCCCTGTAATAGGGTTAGAGGCAGAGAATCGCAGTGGAGAGAGGGGAACTGGCCAGGCAGAGACAGCAAAGGCGGTTCGTTGCTCCAGCGCCTTTCCGTTCACCTTCACACTCCTGGGCCAGACTACACTCAATCATAGGACCTACTGTAGAGATGAGTCTTCAATAAAGACTTAAAGGTTGAGACCGAGTCGGCGTCTCTCACATGGGTAGGCAGACCATTCCATAAAAATGGAGCTCTATAGGAGAAAGCCCTGCTGTCATGCCCTGACCTTAGAGAGCCTTTTTATTTCTCTATTTGGTTAGGTCGAGGTATGATTTGGGTGTGCATTCTAGTTTTTCTGTTTCCTTCTTGGCCGGGTATGGTTCCCAATCAGAGGCAGCTGTCTATCGTTGTCTCTGATTCGGGATCATACTTAGGCAGCCTGTTTTCCACATTAGTTTGTGGGATCTTGATTTTGTATAGGTGCTGTGTAGCCTGCAGAACTTTACGGTCCTTTTGTATTTTGTTGTTTTTCGGTGTCATTAAAAAGAAAGAAATATGTACGCTGCACCTTGGTCCAATTCATCAAACGAACATAACACCTGCCTCCAGCTGTTTGCTTATAAATTGTAGGGACAATTAGGAGGCCTACGTCTTGTGACCGTAGCGTACGTGTAGGTATGTACGGCAGGACCAAATCGGAAAGATAGGTAGGAGCAAGCCCATGTAATGCTTTGTAGGTTAGCAGTAAAACCTTGAAATCAACCCTTGTCTTGACAGGAAGCCAGTGTAGGGAGGCCAGCACTGGAGTAATATGATCAAATGTTTTGGTTCTAGTCAAGATTCTAGCAGCCATGTTTAGCACTAGCCGAAGTTTATTTAGTGCTTTATCCGGGTAGCCGGAAAGTAGAGCATTGCAGTAGTCTAACCTAGAAGTGACAAAAGCATGGATACATTTTTCTGCATCATTTTTGGACCGAAAATTTCTGATTTTTTCAATGTTACGTAGATGGAAAAAAAGCTGTCCTTGAAAATGGAGATACAGAGAATTATTAATATTGTGAAAGGGATGATGTATGTTAAGATGTAGTATGGTAATGATGATGAATGTGTCCCTGCTGGTTAGTTATATGATGCACGAGGAGTCTTTCTTGAGACCATATCATTCCACGTGATCATCTCTGATCATCTATCGTCTCTCTCTCCTCTGTCTGTCTGTCTGTCTGTCTGTCTGTCTGTCTGTCTGTCTGTCTGTCTGTCTGTCTGTCTGTCTGTCTGTCTGTCTGTCTGTCTGTCTGTCTGTCTGTCTGTCTGTCTGTCTGTCTGTCTGTCTACTTCTCTCGCTCTCTTTATCTCTTTGCCTCACTGAGAATGAGTAAATCTGACAGCATCTGCCAAAAAAGAAGTTGTCCTCAGACTGAGAAATCCTCTTCTCCCCCAGTGTGCATGTGTGTTGCTGAGAAATGATGGCAGCAGCAGAATAGACTGCAGTGTATTTGTCCCCCTCCCTCTAATTCAATACAAGAACACCAAGAAGACTGTCCAACACAGGTGTATGTGTATGTGTGTGTGTGTGTGCGTGTGTGTGTGAGCATGACTTTGTGTGTGTGTGTCTGAACTTGTGTGTGTGTGTTGAAGGCAAGTTGGTACAGAGCCACCACACTCAGGAGGTGTGTGAATACGCACATGTTTAGAAACTTGCCTCAGAGCATCACAATGGATGCCAGCAGCAACAATGGGGCCCAGGGCACAGCTCCACACCTGCGGCTAGCATTGGGGCCCCACAGTGCAGCTCTGTGCCAGAAGCGAGCGTGCATGGGAGTCAGTGACCAGACAGCCACCTTGATGAGCTCTGTGTGTGGCCTCACCATCCTGCAGAGCAGGCTTAGCAGTCTGACTGACCAGCTAGTCAGGGAGTCATCACTCGTCTGGACTGCATGGAAAGACACACAGTTACAAACCAGTAGGTGTATTACTAATGACCTAGCTTCAGAACCCTACCAGAGCGCTTCTTTTATGGCATACCATTATAGCATCAGGGCAGTACAGTCTATTGTAACATGTAGCATATTAATGTATTAGCATTTTAGTGCTCCACCGGAGAAAGTATACAGTATGCTTTATGTAATAATTGTGTTCCTATTAAACTCTAAGTGAAGGTCACTATTAAGGGAAGTCATAATTAGGGTAAATTAAAATACTGTACAAGCTGAACCACAAACAATATCGGCCCTAATATTTTGCTTAGGGAATGTATGTGTCTCTAAACTACCATAAAACTTCAATTAATAGCCGGAACGTTTATTTGCTTAAATCACTGAACACAACAGGCGCTTATTAGACACACGCTTCTATTTGAGCCAGGCGTCTATTTCCTTAATGCATAAAGCTTTTGCTTATTTAAAAATTGAACACACAATCCCTGGGGTCTGTACTCCCAAAGTTGTTGACTGTTTTTGTGCTTGTCATTTAGCTAGCAGTTTGCAGCTGTTAGCAGCCAATGGCTAGCAGTTTGTTACTGGCGGTAAAAACGGATGATTACAAAAAAGTTTTTAGGGGGATCGTTACTGAATTTTTTTATATAACAAATCAAACGTTAAACCTCGTAAACAATTCATGGTAAGCTCATAAACAATGAACTTACTCTTCTTTTATTTGAAACAGGAGTTTATTTGCTGAAATGTGCGCCTTTGGGGTGGCAGGTAGCCTAGTGGTTAGAGCTTTGGGCCAGTAACCGAAAGGTTGCTAGATTGAATCCCTGAGCTGACAAGGTAAAAATCTGTCGTTCTGCCCCTGTACTAGGCAGTTCATCCACTGTTCCTAGGCAGTCATTGTAAATAAGAATTTGTTCTTAACTGACTTGCCTAAGGTTAAAAAATGACAGCTATTTGAGACTGTGTTTAATTGAGGTTTTACGGTAGCCTGTTTTAGCTGATAGTGTATTGGTGAGAGAAATGGGCTCGGAGCCCACTTCTGACGGAAGAAGACGGAAGACCATTATGTTAGCTCAAGAACATCTTAATACTTTAGACTTAATACTTTAATACTTTAGACTATATTTGAATCGGTTTGGATGTATGAGCTATAACAAGTTGGTTTGGAGAGAGTGATGGGAATGCAGTTAGTCTGTTATAGCTCCTATTTTACATTATTGAACTCACAAAACTGCTCCAAATGAAATGTCCAAAATTTAAGCCAACCAAATGGTTTGCAATGAGAGCCATTGGGATTATAGAGTGAATAGGTGAACGAATGCAATGTTTTGTTGAATATATAGTGCATTGTTACATTGGAGGAATTCGACTTTCGACACAATGCACACTTGCACACACCCAAACACAACTAACTAGCAAACAACTAAACATCAGAACATATTAATGTCTGATTGTATATAGACAGTGGGTATCTGGGTTATATCAAGCGACATACAGTGCATTCGGGAAGTATTCAGACCCCTTGACTTTTTCCACATTTTGTTACGCTACAGCCTTATTCTAAAATTGATTAAATCGTTTTCCCCCCCCCTCATCAACCTACACACAATACCCCATAATGACAAAACAAAAACAGATTTTTAGACATTTTTGCAAATATATAAAGAAAAAAACGGAAATATCACAATTGTGACCGACCGGCTCAAATCGGTTTTATGTAGCAAAATTTGAAATTGTGTTTTTTTACATTGGATAAAAATATAGACTCAAAATGGTATATCATATACTGCATTTTTGAGGAACAGTGGGAAAGTAATTCTGCTTTGAAAGTTGATAAACTTGTAAACTGACTTTTGAGAAAATGGCCTTTGAATATTTTGGTACCTACTGGAGAGCTCTCCTTTGTCTGCACCCATTCAGCATTTTTCACACCCTCTTAAGTCAGCCCCACCCATCTCTTTAAGGATTCACATGTGAGGTCATGTGCTAAACAATGAGAAATGTAGTAAAGATTATGTCTAAAAGTTGTAAAAGTAGTAGCCTACAATAATGAAACATTCCAGGTAAACAGAAAGTGTCCAGATAAAAGTAATTTATAAATATTAGATGACACTTACCCAGACACACTTGTTTAAATTGATGGGTCATGTGAAATAATTGCTAAACTCAGCAAAAAAAGAAACGTCCCTTTTTCAGGACCCTGTCTTTCAAAGATAATTCGCAAAAATCCAAATCACTTCACAGATCTTCATTGTAAAGGGTTTAAACACTGAACCATAAACAATTAATGAACATTCACCTGTGAAACAGTCATTAAGACACTAACAGCTTACAGACGGTAGGCAATTAAGGTCACAGTTATGAAAACTTAGGACACTAAAGAGGCCTTTCTACTGACTCTGAAAAACACCAAAAGAAAGATGCCCATGGTCCCTGCTCATCTGCGTGAACGTGCCTTAAGCATGCTGAAAGGAGGCATGAGGACTGCAGATGTGGCCAGGGCAATAAATTGCTATGTCCGTACTGTGAGACGGCTAAGACAATGCTACAGGGAGACAGGATAGACAGCTGATCGCAGTGGCAGATCACGTGTAACACCTGCACAGGATCGGTACATTCAAACATCACACCTGCGGGACAGGTACAGGATGACAACAACAAAAACTGCCCGAGTTACACCAGGAACACACAATCACTCCATCAGTGCTCACTGTCCGCAATGGGCTGAGAGAGGCTGGACTGAGGTTTTGTAGGCCTGTTGTAAGGCAGGTCCTCACCAGACATCACCGGCAACAACATCGCCTATGGGCACAAACCCATCGTCGCTGGACTAGACAGGACTGGCAAAAAGTGCTCTTCACTGACGAGTCGCAGTTTTGTCCCACCAGGGGTGATGGTCGGGTTCGCATTTATCGACAAAGGAATGAGCGTTACTCTGGAACGGGATTGATTTGGAGGTGGAGGGTCCGTCATGGTCTGGGGCGGTGTGTCACAGCGTCATCGGACTGAGCTTGTTGTCATTGCAGGCCATCTCAATGCTGTGCGTTACATGGAAGACATCCTCCTCCCTCATGTGGTACCCTTCCTGCAGGCTCATCCTGACATGACCCTCCAGCATGACAATACCACCAGCTATGCTGCTCGTTCTGTGAGTGATTTCCTGCAAGACAGGAATGTCAGTGTTCTGCCATGGCCAGCGAAGAGCCCTGATCGCAATCCCATTGGGCACATCTGGGACCTGTTGGATCTGAGGGTGAGGGCTAGGGCCATTCCCCCCCAGAAATGTCTGGGAACTTGCAGGTGCCTTGGTCGAAGAGTGGGGTAACATCTCACAGCAAGAACTGGTAACTCTGGTGCAGTCCATGAGGAGGAAATGCACTGCAGTACTTAATGCAGCTGGTGGCCACACCAGGTATTTACTGTTACCCCCCCCCCCACCACCACCCCCCCACCCCTTTGTTCAGGGACACATGAGAAATGGATGATATAATGATTGTGGGGGATGTCTTGTTAGACTTCAGTGCAGCTATTGACATTATCGCTCATAGTCTGCTGCTGGAAAAACGTATGTGTTATTGCTTTATACCCCCTGCTATAATGTGGACAAAGAATTACTTGTCTAACAGAACACAGAGGGTATTCGTTAATGGAAGCCTATCAAATATAATCCAGTTAGAATCAAGAATTCCCCAGGGTAGATGTTTAGGCCCCTTGATTTTTACATTTTTTACTAACGACATACCACTGACTTTGAGTAAAGCCAGAGTATGCGGATGACTCAACATTGTACATGGCAGCTACTACAGCGACTGAAATGACTGCAATACTCAACGAAGAGCTGCAGTTAGTTTCAGAGTGGGTGGCAAGGAATAAGTTAGCCCTAAATATTTCTAAAACTAAAATCATTGTATTTGGAACAAAACACTCACTAAATCCTAAACCTCAAATAATCTTGTAATAAATAATGTGGAAATTGAGCAAGTTGAGATGACTAAACTGCTTGGAATAACACTAGATTGTAAATTGTCATGGTCAAAACATATTGATGCAGTAGTAGCTAAGATGGGGAGAAGTCTGTCTATAATAAAGCGATGCTCTGCCTTCTTAACAATACTATCAACAAGGCAGGTCCTACAGGTCCTAGTTGTGTCGCACCTTGACTATTGTTCAGTCGTGTGGTCAGGTGCCACAAAAAAGGACTTATGAAAATTGCAATTGGCTCAGAACAGGGCAGCACGGCTGGTCCTAGGATGTACCCAGAGAGCTAATTTTAATAATTTGCATGTCAATCTCTCCTGGCTGAAAGTGGAGGAGAGATTGACTTCATCACTACTTTTATTTATGAGAGGTATTGACATGTTGAATGCACCGAGCTGTCTGTCTAAACTACTGGCACACAGCTCGGACACCCATGCATACCCCATAAGACATGCCACAAGAAAAACGTACACCTGGAGGGGGTGCAGGGCAGACTATGGGAGGCACGCTGTAATACATAGAGCCATGGAACAGCGGGGACTGTGAAGCAACACAAACGTTGGCAGACACACACACACACACACACACACACACACACACGCACACACGATGACATACGCACTATACATACACATGGATTTATTACTGTAGATATGTGGTAGTGGTGGAGTAGGGGCCTGAGGGTACACAGTGTGTTGTGAAATCTTTGAATATATTGTAAAAAAAATATGTAATTGCATAAACTGCCTTAATTTTACGGGACCCCAGGAAGAGTAGCTGCTGCTTTGACTGCAGCGAATGGGGATCCATAATAAATACAAATACAAATAGCTAGCTAAAGTAAACCAAATAGGGTCAATATTAGTTAGCTAACATTAGGCTATAACTAGCCATGTGAAATGGCATTCAGAGATAACATTACTACACACAGATCATAAACATAGTGTTAGCGAGTGAGCCAGCCATCTACCGTCAGCTAGCAAGCTAACAGTAAGCTTTAATTTGGGGTATTTTGTTTAGACATGTAGCTAGCTCGCTAGCTAAACAATGAACCATAATCCCAATCTATAGAGTACTAGCAATACAAACCAATTGTCATTTTGTTTACTTACACTTAGGTTGGAGTCGTTAAAACCTGTTTTTCAACCACTCCACAAATTTCTTGTTAACAAACTATAGTTTTGGCAAGTCTGTTAGGACATCTACTTTGTGCATGACACAAGTAAGTTTTCCAGCAATTGTTTACAGACAGATTATTTTACGTATAATTCACTGTATCACAATTCCAGTGGGTCAGAAGTTTACATACACTAAGTTGACTATGCCTTTAACAGCCTGGAAAAATCCATAAAATGAGATCATGGCCTTAGAAGCTTCTGATAGGCTAATTGACATCATTTGAGTCAATTAGAGG